>NW_028227286.1:3363305-3400805 GCF_978045245.1 Mus caroli | reverse complement strand
CTTAGTCCCTTTGTTCCTTCCTTCATCCCTCACCCCTTCCTCCCTCCTTCTCTCTCTTTCTCTCTCTCTCTCTTTTTCTTTCTTCCTTCCTTTCCCCTTTTATCTCTCTCTGTCTCTCTCTCTCTCTGTGTCTGTGTGTCTGTGTGTCTGTGTGTCTGTGTGTCTGTGTGTCTTGTGTCTGTCTGTCTGTCTGTCTGTCTGTCTGTCTGTCTGTCTGTCTGTCTCTCTCTCCCTCCCTCTGTTTCTTTCATTGATTTATTTGTAATCTTTTGGAAAGTGGGTTTTTCTGTGTATCCCTCACTATCCTGGAAGTTATTCTGTAGACCATGCTAGCTGGCAACTAAAATATCCAGTACCTGTTTATCCCTGGGGCTAGATTTTATAGGCATGGACCACTATTTCCATGCTAAAACTATGATCCTCCAAAATTAAAACCATCAAAACTGAAATAAATATTCAAGACCACACACACACACACACACACACAATCCCAAAGAAAACATTAAAATATTAAAATATTTAAAAAAAAATCCTTGAAGCCTAAAGAAAACCCCAAGTCCTAAAATTCACTAAAATTCTAAAAAACCTAGGAAAACTACAAAAAATATACTAGAAGTCTAAAAAGAAAAAAAAAAAAAACACACTCTCCAAAACATTCTTCTAAACACACTTCAAAGCCTTACAAAAACAAACACAAAAAACAAAATACACCCCCAATATATTAATTCAAAAAAAAAAAAAAACGCAAAAGAGGCTAAAAATAACTCTGAAACACAATTCTTTTTTCTTTTTCTGTTTGTCTCTTTCTTGCTTGCTTTCTTTTCTTGCTTGCCTGCCTGACTGCCTGCTTCCTTCCTTCCTTCCTTCCTTCCTTCCTTCCTTCCTTCCTTCCTTCCTTCCTTCCTCCCTCCCTCCCTCCCTCCCTCCCTCCCTCCCTCCCTCCTCCCTCCCTCTCTCTCTCTCTCTCTCTCTCTCTCTCTCTCTCTCTCTCTCTCTCTCTCTCACTCTCCCTTTCTATTTTGAATTTTGGAGAATGGCTTTTGCTGTCTTTCTTTGGCCATTCTGGGTGTCACTCCATAGACAAAACTAGACTCCATCTTAAAAATCCCTTACTTGTTCATCCCTATGTCTAGGTTTTAGAGACAATGGCCCTCATTTCCTGGCAACACTAAAACCAATAAACACCAAAATTAAACCTCACAAATTTTAAATAATTATTCAAGAACACACACACACAGACACACACAATATCACAATGTGAATTAAAATACAAAAAAATAATAATTAATAAAAATAAATTTCTGAAGCTTAAATAAAACCCTAAAAATTTAAAACACAGTAAAATTGGTTAACTTACTAGAAAAAACAAAAACAAAAAAATACACTAGACAACTGAAAAAAAAAAAAAACTCTCAAAAGCACCCTTCTAAAAATACAGGAATACAAATGAACTTAAAACTCTCTCCTTCCTCCCTTCCTCCCTTCCTCCCTTCCTTCCTTCCTTCCTTCCTTCCTTCCTTCCTTCCTTCCTTCCTATATTCCTTCCTTTAAATTTTCTTTCTGTCTTCCTTTCTTCCTTCTTTCCTTTCCTTCCTTCCTTCCTTCCTTCCTTCCTTCCTTCCTTCCTTCCTTTCTTTCTTTCTTTCTTTCTTTCTTTCTTTCTTTCTTCCTTTCTTCCTTTATTTCTACCTTCCTTCTTTACTTCATTCCATCTTTCCTTCCTTTTCCTTCCTTCCTTCTATCTATCTATCTATCTATCTATCTATCTATCTATCTATCTATCTATCATCTATCATCTATCTATCTATCATCTATCTACATATCTATCTATCTATCTATCTTTCTATCTTTCTTTCTTAATTTATTACTTCCTTCCTTCCTTTCTTCCTACCTTATTTCTTTCCGTCCTTCTTTCCTTCCTTTTCCTTCTATCTATCTATCTATCTATCTATCTATCTATCTATCTATCTATCTATCTATCTATCTATCTATCTATCATCTATGTTTCTTTCTTTCTTTCTTTTTTCTTTCTTTCTCTCTTTTCTCATTTTATTTCATTTTATTTTATTTCATTTGTTTTTGAGTTTTTCATGACTGGGTTTCTCTGTGTATCCCTACCTGTCCTAGAGCTTCCTCTTTAGATCAGGCTGGCCTCAAACTCACAAATCTACTACCTCTGACTCCCAATTGCTGAGATTGAAGGCACGGTCCAGAATTTCCTAGCAACCGTAAAACAATTAAATACCAAATATAAATCCTTAAAATTAAAACAAACAAACAAACAAACAAAAAACCAACAAAACAAAAACCTAAAAAATAAAGTAAAATGCAAAAAAATAAAATATAATTAGGCCTAAATTAAACACCAAAACTCTAAAACTCACTATAATCCTTAAAAACCAAAAAAAAAAAAAAAAAAACCCAACAACAACAAAACACTTAACCTACACTAGAAGTCTAAAACCAAATAAATATAAAACTTCTTCTAAAAACCCTACAAACCCCTTACAAAAAAAAATATGAAATTATATAGATATATATCAACCCCAAAATGACCCTTAAGCTACTTTTTGGTTTGATTTATTTTGTTTTTCAAAACTGTGTTTCTCTGTATAGCCCTGGATGTACTAGAACTCACTCTATATACCAGGCTTGCCTAGACCTTATAAATCCACCTGCCTCTGCTCCCAAAGGCTGGGAATAAAGGCATGAACCACACTTGACTGGCAAAGCTAAAACACTTTACCTCCAAAATAATAAGTTAATTTTTTCTTCAAAAATAAAATAAATAATAATAAATAAATAAATAAATAAATAAATAAATAAATAATTGATGGAAAACTCTAAACGAAAACCCTTCAGCCAAAAAACAAACAACCAAAAAGCAGGACAACCTAGGAGACAAAAAATAAGCAACAATAAAAAATAACAATAACATTCTACAATAGTCTTCCAAACACCCTATTAACCTTTTAAAAGACCCTAAATTTCTACAAAAATATACAGAGCCATAAATTTCACTAAATCTGTTTTCTTTCTTTCTTTCTTCTTTCTTTCTTTCTTTCTTTCTTTCTTTCTTTCTTTCTTTCCTACTTTCTGTCTTCCATTCTCTCTTTCTTTCTTTCTTCTTTCCTTCGTTCTTATTATTTTTCTTTCTTTTTTTTCTTCTTTTTTTTCAAGTTTTTGGAGACTGAGTTTCTCTGTGTACTTCTGGCTGTCCTGGAACTCACTCTGTAGACCATGCTGCCTTCGACCTTAACACACTCCAACACACATACACACAAAAACTCAAAAAAATACTAAAAGCCTAAAGAAAACCCTAAAGCCAAAAACAAACAAACAAACAAAAACACTCTAAAATCTTTTTTAAAAAGCACTAAACATACACTAAAACACAGAAAACCAAAATAACCTCTAAAACAATCTTTATAAAATCCTGAAACTGCTTTAAAGAACCCTAAATTTCTTTTAAAAAAAAATTACACAGGAAGCCCAAAATATGCATAAAGAAATTTGGTTCCTTCCTTCCTTCCTTCCTTCCTTCCTTCCTTCCTTCCTTCCTTCCTTCCTTCCTTCCTTCCTTCCTTCCTTTGTTTCTTTCCTACTTTGTTTTTATTTTATTTACTTATTTTTTTTTTGAAATTTTGGAGACTAGGTTTCTCTGTGGATCCCTAGCTCTACTGGAACTGCCACTGTAAACCATGCTGGCCTTGACCTAAGAAATCCAGTACTTCTTCCTCTCAAGTTCTGTGATTTAAGGCATGGGCCACCACTGCCTGGCAAACCTAAAACACTTAAATCCAACAATAAAAGCTTAAAATTAAAAAAATAATAATAATAATCAAAAACTATAAAAACAAAACAAAAATCTCTAAAAATAAAAGATAGAACACTAACAAAAATTGAAAAAAAAAACCCAAAACCCTAAAACATCCTAAAAAACTAACAAATAAATCATAAAAAACATTAAAAATACACTAAATTCGAAAAAACAAAAAAAAAAAAACCTCTAAGATACTCATAAAAAAAACCTACAAAACCCTTTACAAAAACCACTAAAATTCTAAAAAAAAAAAAAAAAAACCAAACAACAACAACAAAAAAAAAAACAAAAAGATAAAAATGTCCATTAATTATTTTTCTCTTTTCTTTTTCTTTCTTTCTTTCTTTCTTTCTTTCTTTCTTTCTTTCTTTCTTTCTTTCTTTCTTTTTTTCTTTTTTTCTTATTTTTTTTCAGATTTTGGAGACTGGGTTTCTATGTGTATCCCTACCTATATTGGACATGCCTCTGTAAACCAGGCTGGCCTTGAACTAAGAAAGCCAATACTTCTTCCTCTCAAAGTGCTGGGATTTAAGGCATGGGCCACCACTTCCTGCCTAGCCTTAAACTATTAATTCCATCAATAAAATCTTAAAAGTAAAAAAAATAATAACATCTTAAAACTCTATAAAAACAAAACAAAAACCCCTAAAAATAAACGATAGAACCCTAAAAAAAAAAAAGAAAAAACCCAAAACACTGAAACACCCTAAAAAATTTTTTAAAAAATCAGAAAAAACACTAATAATATACTAAAATACTCAAAAAAAAAACCCTATAAGATACTGTTATAAAATACCCTACAAAACACTTTACAAAAAAAAAAAAAAAGAAACAAAACTGAAATTCTAAAAAATATGAAAAAAAAAGAAAAAAAACAGAAAGGACAAAATATCCTTTAAGTAATTTTTTTCTTTCTTTCTTTCTTCCTTCCTTCCTTCCTTCCTTTCTTTCTTTCTTTCTTTCTTTCTTTCTTTCTTTCTTTCTTTCTTTCTTTCTTTTGTTCTTTCTTTCTTTCTTTTCTCATTTTATTTCATTTTAATTTATTTCATTTGTTTTTTGAGTTTTTCTAGAATGGGTTTCTCTTTGTATCCCTACCTTTCCTGGAGCTCCCTCTTTATATCAGGCTGGCCTCAAACTCAGAAATCTGCCTGCTTCTGCCTCCCATGTGCTGGGATTAAATGCAAGGGCCATCACTGCCTGGCGACCCTAAGGCATGGTCCACAATTTCCTAGCAAACGTAAAACAATTAAATACCAAATATAAAACCTCAAAATTAAAAACAAACAAACAAACAAAAAACAAAAAACCAAAAACCTGAGAAATAAAGCAGAATGTTAAAAAAATAAAATAAAATTAAGCCTAAATAAAACACCAAAACCCTAAAAATCACTATAATCCTTAAAAAACAAAAAACAACAACAACAACAACAAAACACTTAACCTACACTAGAAGTCTGAAAACCAAATAAATCTAAAACTTCTTCTAAAAACCCTACAAAACCCTTAAGAAAAAACTATAATTATATATATATATATGTATATATATATACATATATATGTATATATAAAGTAAGGAAGAAAGAATGAAAAGAATTTTAGGGACTTTTTTTAGCTTTTGGTGTATTTTCTTTAGAATTTTAGGATTTTTGTTTTGTTTTGGTTTGGTTTTTTAAGGAATTGTAGGGTTTTTAGAAGAGTTTTTGTTGTTTTGCTTGAATATATATATATTTTTAAATTTTAGGGTTTTAATATTGGTGTTTCATTGTTTTATGGTTTCCAGGGAATGGTGGCAGAGTGACTTCCAGGGCAGCCAGGGATAAACAGAGAAACCCAGTCTCATAAATGAAAAAAAAAAAAAAAAAAGAAGAAGAAAGAAAGAAAGAAAAGAGTTTTAGAGTACTTTTTTAAAAATGAGTGTTTTAGAGTTTGTTTTATTTTTTGTTTGTTTTTTGTTTTTTGTTTTTGTTTTGTTTTCACAGTTTTCATGTATATTTAGTGTTTTTTCTGTTTCTTTTTTTTTTTTTTTTCTTTTAATGGATTTTAAGGTGTTTTGGGTTAGGGATTTTTTTTTTAGGCTTTAGGGGTCCCTTTTTATGGTTTTACAAAAATTTTTTAGGTTTTTTTTTTTTGTCTTGTTTTTGATTTTGTTTTGTTTTTTTTGTTTTTGTCTTTGATAAGATTATTTGAATATTTTAGAGTTTTATTTTGCAGTTTATGAATTTTACTCTTGCCAGACAGTGGTGGCAAATGCCTTTAATCCCACACTTGAGAGGCAGAGGTAGTGGATTTCTGAATTTGAGGTCAGCGTGGTATACAAAGTGAGTTCCAGGACAGCCACAATGAAACGCTGTCTCAAAACCAAAAAAGAAAAAAGAAAAAAGAAAAAAAAAGTTGTATGATTATTTTTGGGTTCATGTTTTTTTAGAATTTCAGGGTTTTTTAAAAGGTTTTGTAGGGTTTTTAGAAGAATGTTTTTGAGGTACTTTGGTATTCAGGGTTTTAGTACATTTTTAGAGTTTATTCTATATTTTTAAAAGGATGTTAGGTTCTTTCTTTTAGTGATTTTTGGTTCTTAATAGGTTTATGTGATTTTTTTTTTTTTTTAGCATTTTACTGTTTTATTTAGGGTTTATGTGTGTGTTCTTGAGTTTTTTTTTATTTTTTTAATTTTAGGTTTGTATCTTTTGAGTTTAAGAGCTTTAGTGTTGCCAGCCAGTTTTTTTGTTTGTTTGTTTGTTTTTTGTTTTTTTGTTTTTTGTTTTAGTGTTTTGGGGTTTTATTTAGGCTTTATTTATTTATTTATTTATTTACTTATTTACTTATCTTTTTATTATTTTTGCATTTTACTGTTCTTCTTAGGAGTTTTTTGTTGTTGTTGTGGTGGTGGTGTTGGTGCTTGTTCTTCTTCTTCTATTTTTAATTTTAGGGTTTTAAATTTGGAGTTTAAATGTTTTAGATTTGCCAGTCAGTGGTGGCCCATGCCTTAAATCCCAATACTTGGGAGGCAGAGGCAGGTGGATTTCCGAGTTTGAGGCCACCCTCGTCTACAGAGGCAGCTCCAGGACAGGTAAGGATACAAAGAGAAACCCAGTCACGAAAAAAAAAAAAGTAATAAATAAAGAAATAAATAAATAAAGAAAGAAAGAAAAAAGAAAGAAAGAAATAAGAAAGAAAGGAAGAAAGAAAGAAAAAAGAAAGAAAGAAAGAAAGAAAGAAAGAAAGAAAGAAAGAAAGAAAGAGAAAGACATAGTGAAATTTTAGGCTCCTTGGTATTTTTGTAGCAATTTAGGTTCTTTTTAAGGGATAATAGGGTGTTTAGAAGACTATTGGTGAATTTAATTTGTTTTTCCTTTTTTTTTTTTTCTTCTTGGTATCTTAGGTTTAAGGATTTATTGTTTGTTTTTTTGGTTTCAGGATTTTCGTTTATTGTTTTTAATGTTTTTTTTTTTTTTTTTTTCAGGCGTAAAGTGTTTTAGATTTGCCAGCCAGTGGTGGGTCATGCCTTTATTCCAAGCCCTTGGGTTGCAGAGGCAGGTAGATTTGTAAGTTCTAGGCCAGTCTGGTCTAAAGAGTGAGTTCCAGTATAGCCAGGGCAATACAGAGAAACAGTTTCTAAAAACAAAATAAATTAAACCAAAAAAAAAATAGCTTAAGGGTCATTTTAGGTTTGATATATATATATAGTTTTTTTTTTTTTTAATGGTTTTGTAGGTTTTTAGAAGAAGTTTTAGATTTATTTGGTTTTCAGACTTCTAGTGTAGGTTAAGTGTTTTGTTGTTGTTTTTTTTTTTTCTTGTTTTTTAAGAATTATAGTGAGTTTTAGGGTTTGGGTGATTTATTTAGGCTTAATTTTATTTTATTTTTTTAACATTTTGCTTTATTTCTCAGGTTTTTGTTTTGTTGTTTTTTGTTTGTTTGATTGTTTTTAATTTTGAGGTTTTATATTTGGTATTTAATTGTTTTACATTTGCTAGGAAATTGTGGACCATGCCTTAGGGTCACCAGGCTGTGATGGCCCTTGTATTTAATCCCAGCATATGGGAGGCAGAAGCAGGCAGATTTCTGATTTTGAGGCCAGCCTGATATAAAGAGGGAGCTCCAGAAAAGGTAGTGATACAGAGAGAAACCCATTCTAGAAAAACTCAAAAAACAAATGAAATAAAATAAAATGAAATAAAATGAGAAAAGAAAGAAAGAAAGAAAGAAAGAAAGAAAGAAAAGAAAGAAAGAAAGAAAGGAAGGAAGAAAGAAAGAAATGAAGAAAGAAAAGAAAAAATTACTTAAAGGACATTTTGTCATTTCTGTTTTTGTTTTTTTTTTTTGTTTTTTGTTTTCTTATTTTTTAGAATTTCAGTTTTGTTTTGTTTTTTTGTATTTTCGTTTTCTGTTTTATTGTTTTTTTGTTTTGTTTTTTTTGTTTTGTTTTTTGTTTTGTTTTTTTGTTTGTTTGTTTGTTAGGATTTAGAGTTTTCATTTAGTGTTTTCCTTTTTTTTTAATTTTGAAAAAAAATATAAAGGTTTTTTTTTTTGTTTGTTTGTTTTTTTTTGTTTTTTTTGTTTTTTTTTTTGTTTTTTGAGACAGGGTTTCTCTGTGTAGCCCTGGCTGTCCTGGACCAGGCTGGACTTTGTAGACCAGGCTGGCTTCGAACTCAGAAATCCGCCTGCCTCTGCCTCCCAAGTGCTGGGATTAAAGGCGAGTGCCATCACGCCTGGCTAAAAAATATAAAGTTTTTATATTGGGGTATACACAGAGAAATCTAGTCCTGAAAAGCTCAAAAAATAAATAGATAGATAGATAGATAGATAGATAGATAGATAGATAGATAGATAGATAGACAGACAGACAGACAGACAGACGGACAGACAGATAGATAAAAAAATAGAAGAAAGAAATTAAGAAATTAAGAAAGAAAGAAGGAAAGAAAGAAAAAAGAAAGAAAGAAAGAAAGAAAGAAAGAAAGAAAGAAAGAAAGAAAGAAAGAGAGAGAGAGAGAGAAAAAAAAGAAAAGAGAAAAATAATGGACATTTTCGCCTTTTTGTGTTGTTTGTTTTTTTAGAATTTTAGTGTTTTTTGTAAAGGGTATTGTAGGTTTTTTTTATCAGTTTCTTAGAGGTTTTTTTTTTTTTGTTTTTTCGTATTTTAGTGAATTTTTAATGTTTTTTATGATTTATTTGTAAGTTTTTTAGGGTGTTTTAGGGATTTGGGTTTTTTTTTTTTCAATATTTGTTAGTGTTCTATCTTTTACTTTTAGGGATTTTTGTTTTGATTTTATAGTTTTTGATTTGTTTTAATTTTAATCTTTTATTGTTGGATTTAAGTGTTTTAGGGTTGCCAGGCAGTGGTGGCCCATGCCTTAAATCACAGAACTTGAGAGGAAGAAGTACTGGATTTCTTAGTTCAAGGCCAGCATGGTTTACTGGGGCAGTTCTAGTATACCTAGGGATCCACAGAGAAACCTAGTCTCCAAAATCTCAAAAAAAAAAAAAAATCAAAGTAGGAAAGAAAGAAAGAAAGGAAGGAAGGAAGGAAGGAAGGAAGGAAGGAAGGAAGGAAGGAAGGAATGAAAGAAGGAAGCAAATTACTTTATGCATATTTTGGGCTTCCTGTGCAATTTTTTTTAAAGAAATTTAGGGTTTTTTTAAAGCATTTTCATTTGAAGATTGTTTTATACATTATTTTTCAAAAAAAAACAGTTAGTCCAAAAGGTCCATAAAGTAATTTCTTTCTTTCTTTCTTTCTTTCTTTCTCTCTCTCTCTCTCTCTCTCTCTTTCTTTCTTTCTTTCTTTCTTTCTTTCTTTCTTTCTTTCTTTCTTTCTTTGTTTCTTTCTTTCTTTCTTTTTCTTCCTTCCTTCCTTCCTTCCTTCCTTCCTTCCTTCCTTCCTTCCTTCCTTCCTTCCTTTTTCTTCCTTCCTTCCTTCCTTCCTTCCTTCCTTCCTTCCTTCCTTCCTTCCTTCCTTCCTTCCTTATTTCCTTCCTTCCTTCCCTCTTTTTTCCTTTTCCTTCTCTCTCTCTCAGTCTCTCAATGTATTTAATCTATTTATCTTTCTCTCTCTCTCTCTCTCTCTCTCGCTCTCTCTCTCTCTCTCCTTTTCATTTTCTATACTTTTTAATTTTAAAACTGGGTTTCTCTGTTTATTCCTGGCTCTCTGGGAGATCAATCTCAAGACCAGGCTTGCCTCCAACTAAAAGATCCCCTACCAGTTCACCTTAGGGCTATCATTTATATGAAAGGGGCAGCCATTGCCTGCCAACTCTAAAATTATGCACCACCAAAATTAAAATCCTCAATTTTTAAATAAATATTCAAGAATACACCCACAAAAAAAAACTTAAATAAAGCTATGAAATATTAAAATAAATAAATCCTTGAAGTCTAAATGAAACCTGAAAAGTCCAAAACACACTAAAAATTGAAAAAAAGTAAAAATATGAAAAATACAGAAAAACACTAAAAATACATTCAATACCGAAAACCAAAAAATCCTCTAGAACACTCTTCTTAAAACCCTACAAAACCCTTAAGAAACACACTATAATTCTAAAAACTTAAAAATATACAAGATCCCAAAACTGACCCAAAAACTGTTTGTTTGTTTTTGTTTGTTTGTTTGTCTGTTTGCTTGTTTTTGGTTTTTTGAGTTTTTGGAGATTGGGTTTCCAGTTTCTCTGTCTGTCATGGAGCACACTCTGTCGAAAATGCTAGCCTCGAACTCAGAAATCACTACCTCTGACTCCCTTTTAGTGTGATTAAAGGCAGGGCCACTACTTCCTTGTATTCTTAAAGTACTTCAACTTCAAAAACTAAACCTAAAAATTTAAAAAGGAAAAGAAAAAGAAAAAAAATATATACTCTAAAACACACACACAGACATACAGATACACACACACACACACACAAACAAATAAACCTAAAAAAAAAAGGAAAGATAAAACTGTAAAAAAAAAATCTTTAAAAACCCCCAAACACTAAAACACCCTACAATATTAAATAAATAATATAAATAAATAAATAAATAAACAAACAGACAAACAAATTAAAAATACACTAAAATCTCGAAAACAAAAACAAAAACAAAAAACTCAAAAAACAAACAAACAAACAAACAAACAAAAACTCTAAAAGCCTCTTCAACAAATCCTACAAAACCATTATGAAAAAATAATATTGTAAAAACTAACAAACAAACAAGCAAAACAAAAACAAAAACAAAAAAACACAGTTAGACCAAAATGTCCAAAAAGTTATTTATTTGTATATTTGTTTATTTATTCGTTTTTTCTTTCTTTTTCTCTCTCTCTCTCTCTTTCTTTTTTCTTTTCTTCCTTTCTTGCTTTCTTGCTTTCTTGCTTTCTTGCTTTCTTGCTTTCTTAATTTCTTCCTTTCTTCCTACCTTCTTTCTTTCCTTCTTCCTTCCTTCCTTCCTTCCTCCTCTCTCTCTGTCTCTCTCTCTCTCTATCTCTCACTCTCACTCACTCTCTCTCTCTGTCTTTTTCTTTCTTTTTGAATTTTGGAGAATGACTTTCTCTGTCTTTTCTGGCCATCCTGGGTGTCACTCCATGCAATAAACTAGCCTCCATCTTAAAAATCCCTTAGTTGTTAATCTCTAGGGCTAGGTTTTATAGGCAATGGCCCTCTTTGCCTGGCAACGTTAAAACCATGAAAAACCAAAGTTAAATCCCACAAATTTTAAATAAATATTCAAGAACACACACACACACAATCCCAATGTGAATTAAAATAAAATAAATAAATAAGGGGCTGGTGAGATGGCTCAGTGGGTAAGAGCACCCGACTGCTCTTCCGAAGGTCCAGAGTTCAAATCCCAGCAACCACATGGTGGCTCACAACCATCCGCAACGAGATCTGGTGCCCTCTTCTGGAATGTCTGAAGACAGCTACAGTGTACTTAAATAAATAAATAAATCTTAAATAAATCTTAAAAAATAAAATAAAATAAAAAAAAATAAATAAATAAAAACTAAATTGCTGAAGGGAAAATAATACCCCCAAATCTTAAAACACAGTAATATTGTTTAAAAAACTAGAAAAAAAATACACTGGACATCTGAAAACAAAAAACCCTCAAAAGCACTCTTCTAAAAATCCGGGAAATCAAATGAAGTTAAAGAACTTAAAGAACTATCCTTTCTTTCTCTTCCTTCCTTCCTTCCTTCCTTCCTTCCTTCCTTCCTTCCCTCTTTTTTCCTTTTCCTTCTCTCTTTCTCACTCTCCCTTTCTATGTATCTATCTATTTATCTTTTCTCTCTGTCTCTATCTCTGTCTCTCTGTCTCTTTGTTTCTCTGTCTCTCTCTCTCTGTCTCTCTCTCTCTCTCTGTCTCTCTCTCTCTCCCTTTCATTTTTTATATTTTTTATTTTTTATAAACTGAGTTTCTTTGTTTATCCCTGGCTCTCTGGGAGATCAATCTCAAGACCAGGATAGCCTCAAAATAAAAGATCCCCTACCAGTTCACCTTAGGCCTAGCATTTTTATGAAAGGGGCAGCCATTGCCTGCCAGTTCTAAAATTATGCACCACCAAAATAAAAACCCTCAATTTTTAAATAAATATTCAAGAATACACCCACAAAAAAAGAACATAAAGAAAACAATGAAATATTAAAATGAATAAATCCTTGAAGTCTAAGTGAAACCTGAAAATTACAAAACACTAAAAATTAAAAAAAAAAAACAGAAAAAGTATGAAAAATACACTAGATCTGAAAACAAAAAAACTCTCTGAAACGTCCTTTAAAAACACTTCAAAATCTTAAATAAAACCTCTAAAAATAAAAAAAGTGCACATGAGACCAAAAATGACCCTGTATCACAATTCTTTTTTTCTTCCTTTTTTCTTTTTTCTTTCCTTCATTCCTTAGTTCCTTTGATCCTTCCTTCATCCCTCACCCCTTCATCCCTTCTTCTCTCTCTTCCTTGCTCTCTCTCTCTCTTTCTTTCTTATTCCTCTCCCCCTTTATCTCTCTCTGTCTATCTCTCTCTCTCTCTCTGTCCCTGTGTCTGTCTGTCTGTCTGTCTGTCAGTCTGTCTGTCTCTCTGTCTCTGTCTCTCTCTCTCTTTCTCTCTCTTCCTCTGTTTCTTTCATTGATCTATTTGTAATTTCTTGGAGAGTGGGTTTCTCTGTGTATCCCTCACTGTTCTGGAATTTATTCAGAAGACCAAGCTAGGTGCCAACTAAAAAATTTCTCCTCTCTCTCACTTCCTCTGTTTATTTATTTATTTATTTTTTGAGTTTTTAGATTGGGATTTTCTGTGTATCTCTTACTGTCCTCCAGATTCCTGTAGAGATCATGCTGAACTCTAAATAACAAAAAAAAAAAAAAAAAAAAAAAAATCACTTACATCTGCCTCTCAATAGCTGGAATTAAAGGCATGGTCAACACTGACTGGCAAAACCAAAACAATGAAAACACAAATATAAAACCCTAATATTTTTGGAAAGAAAGAACAAAAATTAAAAAAAGAATTAGAACAACAAAACCATAATAAATATACTAAAATGGTAAAAAAAAGTTAATTAAAGTATTCATTAAAACTGAAACACTAAAATACACTAACATCATTAAAAAATAATAATGAAAAACAATAAAAGTACACAACAAGCTTGAAATCCAAGAAACTCTAAATCACTAAAGACTCTACAAGATTTTGAAATACGCTAGAAATCAGAAAAGTGTACACAAGTATCCGAAATATGCCTAAAATATTTATCTATCTATCTATCTATCTATCTATCTATCTATCTATCTATCTATCTATCTATTTATTTATTTATAATTACTTATTTATTTTATACATTCTGTCTTTCTATCTTTCTTCTTTTCTTTCTATCTTTCTTTCTTCCTTCCTTTCTTTCCTCTTTCTTTCTTTCTTTCTTTCTTTCTTTCTTTCTCTCTATCTTTCTTTCTCTCTTTCTTTCTTTATTTCTTTGTTTCCCTTTCCTCCTTCCATCCTAAATTTATCTCTCTGTCTCTCTTTATTTTTTGTCTTTGTTTTTTTCTTTTTTTCTATCATTTTCTCACTCTCCTCTCATTCCTTCCTTCTTTCTTTCTTCCTTCATCATTGCTTCAATCCTTCCTTCCTTCCTTCTTTCCTTCCTTCCTCTCACTCTCTCTCACTCTCTTCCTCTTTCATTCATTTCTTTATTTCTTTGTTTCTTTCTGTATTACTTTCTCTAAATCTCTCAACAGATATAAATATAACTATATGATCGCATGCATCCTATCTGATCACCAGGACAAGGCTGAAGTCAGTTAAAGCTTAAATTAAATATCAAACACTTAAATACAATAAAATCATTTTTTAAAAAAATATAGAAAACACTAAAAATGCAATAGAAGCTTGAAAAAGAAGAAACTCTAAATCACTTTTCTAAAAATTCTACAAATTCTTTTAAAATACCATAGGAATCTAAAATGAATACACATGAATCTGAAATATCCCTAAAATGATTGCTTGCATATTTATTTACTTATTTGTTTGTTTGTTTGTTTATTCATTCATTCTTTCATTTATTTATTTTAAATAAATTTTGTATATTTTTTAAATTATCTCTTTCTCCCTAAATTTCTATTTCTGAATCTTACTATCTTTATCCCTTCCTATCTCTCTCTCTTTTTCTCTCTTTCTTTTTTCTTTCTTTCTTTCTCTCTCTCTTCTATTCTTTCTTCCTTCCTTTGTTCCTTCCTTCGTTCCTTCCTTCGTCCCTTCCTTCCTTCCTTCCTTCCTTCCTTCCTTCCTTCCTTCCTTCCTTCCTTCCTTCCTACCATCCTGCCTTCCTTTCTCTCTCCCTCTCTTTCTTTTTTCTTTTTCATTCCTTGTTTTTTTTTTTGTTTCTCTGAGTGTGTGTGTGAGAGAGAGTGTGTGTGTGTATTACTTTCTCTCTCTTTCTCTCTCCTTTCTCTCACTTCCTCTGTTTATTTTTTTTGAGTTTTTTAGATTAGATTTTCTGTGTATCTCTTACTGTCCTCCAGATTCCTGTAGATATCATGCTGAACTCTAAATAAAAAAAAAAAATCACTTACATCTGCCTCTCAATAGCTGGAATTAAAGGCATGGTCAACACTGACTGGCAAAACCAAAACAATGAAAACATAATTATAAAACCCTAATATTTTTGGAAAAAAAGAAACAACAAAAATTACAACAAGAATTAGAACAACAACAAAACAATAATAAATATACTAAAATGGTAAAAAAGTTAAAGTATTCATTTAAACTGAAACACTAAACTACACTAACATTAAAAAATAATAATAAAAGAAAATAAAAGTACACTACAAGCTTGAAATCCAAGAAACTCTAAATCACAAAAGACTCTACAAAACTTTGAAATACCCTAGAAATCAGAAAAGAATACACAAGAATCCGAAATATTTGTTTGTTTGTTTGTTTGTTTGTTTGTTTGTTTGTTTATTTATTTATTTATTTATTTATAATTACTTATTTATTTTTTACATTCTGTCTTTCTATCTTTCTTCCTTTTTTCTATCTTTTTTCCTTTCTTTGTTTTTTCTTTCTTTCTCTCTTTCTCTCTTTCTTTCTTCCTTCCTTCCTTCCTTCCTTCCTTCCTTCCTTCCTTCCTTCCTTCCTTCCTGACTTTCTTTCTTTCTTTCTTTCTTTCTTTCTTTCTTTCTTTCTTTCTTTCTTTCTTTCTTTCTTTTTTTCTTCCTTCCTTTCTCTCTCTTCCATCCTAACTTTCTCCTTCTTTCCATCCTTCCTTTTTTTCATCCATCCTTCCTACCTTCCTTCTTTCCTTCCTGTCTTCCTTCCTTCCTCTCTATCTCCCTCTCTTTCTTTTTTCTTTTTCTTTCATTGTTTATTTTTTTCTTTCTCTCTCTCTCTCTCTCTCGATCTCTGTGTGTGTGTCTCTCTCTCTGTGTCTCTCTCCCTGTCTCCCTCGTTTTTTTTTTTTTTTTTGAGTTTTTTAAACTGGGGTTTTCTGTGTATCTCTTACTGTTCTCCAACTAACTGTACAGTCTATGCTGAAGTCTAAGGAAAAAAAAAATCACTTACATCTGCCTCTCAATATTTGGAATTAAAGTCATGGTCAACACTGCCTAGCAAAACCAAAACAATTAAACCCCAAATATAAAATCCTAATTTTTTTTTTTTTTTTTTGGAAAAAAGAGTATACGAAAATTACAACAACAAAACCATAAGAAATACCGTAAAATCCTTCAAAAAATGAAGTCAGTTAAAGCATAAATTAAAACTGAAACCCAAAAATATTCTAACATCATTTAAAAAAAAAAAAACAAACAAAACAAAATAGAAAAACAACAAAGAAATATATTAGAAGCCCAAAACCCAAAAAAATCTAAATCACTATACTAAAGTCTCTACAAAACTTTTGAAATACCCTAGAAATCTGAAAAGAATAGACAAGAAGCCGAAATATGCCTAAGATAATTATTTATTTATTTATTTATTTATTTATTTATTTATTTATCTATTTATTTATGAATAATTACATATTTATTTTATAAATTCTATCTTTCTTTCTTGATTTTTTCTTTCTTTCTTTGCTTTCCTCCTTCCTTTCTTACTTTATCTCTTTGTCTCCCTCTTTCTTTATTTCTTGTCTTTATTTTTTTTATTTTTCTATCTTTTCATCACTCTCCCTTCCTTCCTCTCTTCCTTCTTTCCTTCCTTCCTTCATCCTTCCTTCTTTCCTTCCTTTCTTCCTTCCTTCATTCCTTCCTTCCTTCCTTCCTTCCTTCCTTCCTTCCTTCCTTTCTTCCTTTCTTCCTTCGAAATAATACCATGCATTTTATCTGATCACCCAGGAAAAGGCTGAAGTCAATTAAAGCTTAAATTAAAACCCAAACACTTAAATGCACTAAAATCATAAAAAAACACTAAAAATACAATAGAACCCTGAAAAAAAAAAGAAACTCTAAATCACTTTTCTAAAAACTCTACAAAACCTACAAAACCTTTTAAAATACCATAGAAATCTAAAAAGAATATACATGAAGCCAAAATATCGGTAAAACGTTCGTTTGTGTTTTTGTTCATTTTTAATTAATTTTGTATATTTTATAAATTTTGTCTTTTTAGCTATGTTTTTAATCTATGTCTCTTTCTCTTTCTTTCTTCCTCTCTCTCTCTTTCTCTCTTTTTTTCTTCCTCATTCTTTTTCTTTCTTTATTTCCTTTTCTTTCTTTCTTACCTTTTTCTTTATTTCTTTGTTCCTTTCTTTCTTTCTTTCTTTCTTTCTTTCTTTCTTTCTTCCTTCCTTCCTTCCTTCCTTCCTTTCGTTCTTTCTTTCTTTCTTTCTTTCTTTCTTTCTTTCTTTCTTTCTTTCTTTCTTTCTTTCTTTTTCTCCCCTTTCCGTCCTAACTTTATTCTTCCTCCCTCCCTCCCTCCCTCCCTCCCTCCCTCCCTCCCTCCCTCCCTCCCTCCCTTCCTTCCTTCCTTCTTTCCTTCCTTCCACTCTAACTCTCTGTCTTTCTTTTTTTTTTCTTTCTTGTTTGTTTGTTTTTTCTTTCTAACTTTCTCTCTCCCTCTCTCCCTAGGGTTTTTTTTTTATTTTTTTATTTTTTTCATTGAGTTTTTCTGTGTATCTCTTACTGTCCTCCAGCTTACTGTAGAGACCATGCTGAACTCTATGTAAAAAAAAAAAAAAAATCACTTACATCTACCTCTCAATAGTCGAATTAAAGGCATGGTCAACAATGCCTGGCAAAACAGAAACAATTAAACCCCAAATATAAAACCCTAAATTTTTTTTTTTTTTTTGGAAAAAAGAGAACAACAAAAATTAAAACAACAACAACAAAACCATAATAATAACATGAATTCCTTCAAAAAATGAAGTCAGTTAAAGCATAAATTAAAACTGAAACCCTAAAATACACTAACATCTTAAAAAATAACAAACAAAACAAAATAGAACAACAAAAAAATACATTAGAAGCCCTAAAACCAAGAAACTCTAAATCACTATACTAAAGTCTGTACAAAACTTTTGAAATACCCTAGAAATCTGAAAAGAATACTCAAGAAGCCGAAATATGCCTAAGATTTTTCATTTATTTATTTATTTATTTATTTATTTATTTATTTATTTATTTATTTATTTATTTATACATTTATTTATATATCTACTTATGTATGAATAATTACATATTTATTTTATAATTTCTGTCTTTCTTTCTTCCTTTCTTTATCTCTTTCTTTCTTTCTTTCCTTCTTTCTTTCTTTCTTTCTTTCTTTCTTTCTTTCTTTCTTTTTCTTTCCTCCTTCCTTCCTTACTTTATCTCTTTGTCTCCCTCTTTCTTTCTTTCTTTCTTTCTTTCTTTCTTTCTTTCTTTTCTTTATTTTTTTTTCTATTTTTCCATCTTTTCCTCACTCTCCCTTTCTTCCTCTTCCTTCCTTCCTTCCTCTTCCTTCCTTCCTTCCTTCCTATCTCTCTCACTCTCTCCGTCTTTTTTTCTTTTTTTTATTTCTTTGTTTCTTTTTGTATTACTTTCTCTCAATTTCTCAACAGATATAAATATTTCGAAATACTCCCATGCATTTTATTTGATCACCCAGGAAAAGGCTGAAGTCAATTAAAGCTTAAATTGAAACCCAAGTATTTAAATGCACTAAAATCATTAAAAAAAAAAAAAACACTACAAATACATTAGAAGCCTGAAAAACAAGAAACTCTAAATCACTATTCTAAAAACTCTACAAATTGATTTAAAATACCATAGAAGTCTAAAAAGAATACACATGAAGCCGAAATATCCCTAAAACATTTGTTTATTTTTTTGTTCATATATTTTTAATTAATTTTGTATATTTTATAAATTCTGTCTTTTTAGCTATGTTTTTAATCTATGTCTCTTTCTCTCTTTTTTCTTCCTCTCTTTCTCTCTTCATCTCTTTTTTTCTTCCTCTCTTTCTTTCTTTCTTTTTTTCTTTCTTTCTTTTTCTTTCTTTCCTTCTCTCTTTGTTTCTTTGTTTCTTTGTTTCTTTGTTTGTTTCTTTCTTTCTTCCTTTCTTTCTTCCTTTCTTCCTTTCTTTCTTCCTTTCTTTGTCTCCCCTTTCCGTCCTAACTTTATTCTTCCTCCCTCCCTCCCTCCCTTCCTTCCTTCCTTCCTTCCTTTCATCCGTCCCTTCCTTCCTTTCTTCCTTCCTTCCTTCCTTCCTTCCTTCCTTCCTTCCTTCCTTTCTTCCTTCCTTTTTTCCTTCTTTCCTTCCTCTCTAACTCCCTGTCTTTCTTTTTTTTCTTTCTTGTTTGTTTGTTTTTCTTTCTAACTCTCTCTCTCTCTCTCTCTCTCTCTTGATCTGTATGTCTCTCTCTCTCTGTCTCTCTCTCCCTCTCTCCCTAGGTTTTTTTTTTTTATTTTTTTGATTGAGTTTTTCTGTGTATCTCTTACTGTTCTCCAGCTTACTGTAGAGACCATGCTGAACTCTAAGTAAAAAAAAAAAAAAAAAATCATTTACATCTACCTCTCTATAGTAGGAATTAAAGGCATGGTCAACACTGCCTGGCAAGACCAAAACAATTAAACCCCAAATATAAAACCCTAAATTTTTTTTTGGAAAAAAGAGAACAACAAAAATTAAAACAACAACAACAAAACCATAATAATACCATAAAATCCTTCAAAAATGAAATCAGTTAAGGCATAAATTAAAACTGAAACCCTAAAATACACTAACATCTTAAAAAATAACAATCAAAACAAAATAGAACAACAAAAAAAATACATTAGAAGCCCTAAAACCAAGAAACTCTAAATCACTATAGTAAAGTCTGAACAAAACTTTTGAAATACCCTAGAAATCTGAAAATAATACTCAAGAAGCCGAAATATGCCTAAGATATTTATTTATTTATTTATTTATTTATTTATTTATTTATTTATTTATTTATTTATTTATTTATTTATTTATTTATTTATTTATACATTTATTTATATATCTACTTATGTATGAATAATTACATATTTATTTTATAAATTCTGTCTTTCTTTCTTCCTTTCTTTCTTCCTTTCTTTCTATCTTTCTTTCTTTCTTTCTTTCTGTTCTTTATTTGTTTTTTTTTCTATTTTTCCATCTTTTCCTCACTCTCCCTTTCTTCCTCTTCCTTCCTTTCTTCCTCTTCCTTCCTTCCTTTTTCCTTCCTTCCTTCCTTCCTTCCTTCCTTCCTTCCTTCCTTCCTTTCTCTTCCTTCCTTCCTTCCTTCCTTCCTTCCTATCACTCTCTCTCACTCTCTCCATCTTTTTTTCTATTTATTTCTTTGTTTCTTTTTGTATTACTGTCTCTCAATTTCTCAACACATATAAATATTTCGAAATACTCCCATGCATTTTATTTGATCACCCAGGAAAAGGCTGAAGTCAATTAAAGCTTAAATTAAAACCCAAATATTTAAATGCACTAAAATCATTAAAAAAAAAAAAAACACTAAAAATACATTAGAAGCCTGAAAAACAAGAAACTCTAAATCACTATTCTAAAAACTCTACAAATTGATTTAAAATACCATAGAAATCTAAAAAGAATACATATGAAGCTGAAATATCCCTAAAACATTTGTTTACTTTTTTCATATATTTTTAATTAATTTTGTATATTTTATAAATGCTGTCTTTTTCCTGATGTTTTTATCTCTGTCTCTTTCTCTCTTTCTCCCTTTCTTTCTTTCTTTCTTTCTTTCTTTCTTTCTTTCTTTCTTTCTTTCTTCTTTCTTTCCTTCCTTCCTTCCTTCTTTCCTTACTTACTTCTTTCTTTCTTTCTTTCTTTCTTTCTTTCTTTCTTTCTTTCTTTCTTTCTTTCTTTCTTTTTTTCTTTCTATGTCTCTTTCTTGCTTGTATTTTGGAGATTGGGATTCCCTGTGTATACCCTGGAGGGCCTAGAAATCACTCTTTACATGAGGCTGGCCTTCAATTAGGAAATCCACCTTCCTCTGCCTACCAAATGTGGGGATTGAAGGCATGGATCATCACTGCCTGGCAACACTAAAACTCTTAAATCCCCAAATAATAATCCTAAAAATTTTTAAGCAAATATTTAAAATCACACACACAACACACACACAATCAAATAAACCAGTAAAACATTAAAAAAAATTAACTAAACCCTAATAAGAACGGAAATTCAAGAAAACATGTTAAAAATTCATAATAAACAAAGAAAAAAAACTATAAAAATATACTAAAACACTTAAAACCAAAAATCTCTAAAACACTATTCTAAAAATCTTATAAAACCCATAAAAAAACTCTAAAATTCTTAAAAGTATATATATATATATATATATAATATATATATATATATATATATATACATATTTAAGAATGCAAAATATTCCTTATTTTTTCCTTATATTTTTTTCTTTGATTTTATGTAGACAGGGTTTTTCTATGTATTCCTGTCTGTCCTGGAACTTACACGAGGACTAGCCTGACAATGAACTCAGAAATCCAAGACCTCTGCTCTAAAGTTCTTGAATAAAAGGCATGGGATACCTCAAACTGGAAACCTAAAATTTTTAATCTAGAAAATAAAACCTTAAAATTTATAAAAATACTTATGAACACACACACACATACACAAACACGTACTAAAACACTAAAATATAACAGTAAATCCAAAAAAAAAACCTCCATAATCTTAAAAGACACTATTCATACAAAAAATTAAATAAATAAAAGACCCTTCTAAAAACCCTTAAAAGGCTTTCAAAATTCCAAAAATTTCCATAGAGTAACTTCCTTATGTACAGTATTTCTTTCATTTATTTTTCGTTTTTCTTTTTTCTTTCTCTTTGTTTGTTTGTTTGTTTGTTTGTTTGTTTGTTAGTTTAGTTTCTTTCTTCTTTCTTTCTTTCTTTCTTTCTTTCTTTCTTTCTTTCTTTCTTTCTTTCTCTTTCCTCCTTCCTTCCTTAGTTTATCTCTTTGTCTCCCTCTTTCTTTCTTTCTTTCTTTCTTTCTTTCTTTCTTTCTTTCTTTCTTTCTTTTCTTTATTTTTTTTCTATTTTTCCATCTTTTCCTCACTCTCCCTTTCTTCCTCTTCCTTCCTTCCTTCCTCTTCTTTCCTTCCTTCCTTCCTATCTCTCTCACTCTCTCCGTCTTTTTTTCTTTTTTTTTATTTCTTTGTTTCTTTTTGTATTACTTTCTCTCAATTTCTCAACAGATATAAATATTTCGAAATACTCCCATGCATTTTATTTGATCACCCAGGAAAAGGCTGAAGTCAATTAAAGCTTAAATTGAAACCCAAATATTTAAATGCACTAAAATCATTAAAAAAAAAAAAAAACACTACAAATACATTAGAAGCCTGAAAAACAAGAAACTCTAAATCACTATTCTAAAAACTCTACAAATTGATTTAAAATACCATAGAAGTCTAAAAAGAATACACATGAAGCCGAAATATCCCTAAAACATTTGTTTATTTTTTTGTTCATATATTTTTAATTAATTTTGTATATTTTATAAATTCTGTCTTTTTAGCTATGTTTTTAATCTATGTCTCTTTCTCTCTTTTTTCTTCCTCTCTTTCTCTCTTCATCTCTTTTTTTCTTCCTCTCTTTCTTTCTTTCTTTTTTTCTTTCTTTCTTTTTCTTTCTTTCCTTCTCTCTTTGTTTCTTTGTTTCTTTGTTTCTTTGTTTGTTTCTTTCTTTCTTCCTTTCTTCCTTCCTTTCTTCCTTTCTTTCTTCCTTTCTTTGTCTCCCCTTTCCGTCCTAACTTTATTCTTCCTCCCTCCCTCCCTCCCTTCCTTCCTTCCTTCCTTCCTTCCTTCCTTTCATCCGTCCCTTCCTTCCTTCCTTCCTTCCTTCCTTCCTTCCTTCCTTCCTTCCTTCCTTTCTTCCTTCCTTTTTTCCTTCTTCCTTCCTCTCTAACTCCCTGTCTTTCTTTTTTTTCTTTGTTTGTTTGTTTTTCTTTCTAACTCTCTCTCTCTCTCTCTCTCTCTCTCTCTCTTGATCTGTATGTCTCTCTCTCTCTGTCTCTCTCTCCCTCTCTCCCTAGGTTTTTTTTTTTTTATTTTTTTGATTGAGTTTTTCTGTGTATCTCTTACTGTTCTCCAGCTTACTGTAGAGACCATGCTGAACTCTAAGTAAAAAAAAAAAAAAAAAAATCATTTACATCTACCTCTCAATAGTAGGAATTAAAGGCATGGTCAACACTGCCTGGCAAGACCAAAACAATTAAACCCCAAATATAAAACCCTAAATTTTTTTTTTGGAAAAAAGAGAACAACAAAAATTAAAACAACAACAACAAAACCATAATAATACCATAAAATCCTTCAAAAATGAAATCAGTTAAGGCATAAATTAAAACTGAAACCCTAAAATACACTAACATCTTAAAAAATAACAATCAAAACAAAATAGAACAACAAAAAAATACATTAGAAAGCCCTAAAACCAAGAAACTCTAAATCACTATAGTAAAGTCTGAACAAAACTTTTGAAATACCCTAGAAATCTGAAAATAATACTCAAGAAGCCGAAATATGCCTAAGATATTTATTTATTTATTTATTTATTTATTTATTTATTTATTTATTTATACATTTATTTATTTATTTATTTATACATTTATTTATATATCTACTTATGTATGAATAATTATATATTTATTTTATAAATTCTGTCTTTCTTTCTTCCTTTCTTTCTTCCTTTCTTTCTATCTTTCTTTCTTTCTTTCTTTTCTTTATTTGTTTTTTTTTCTATTTTTCCATCTTTTCCTCACTCTCCCTTTCTTCCTCTTCCTTCCTTTCTTCCTCTTCCTTCCTTCCTTTTTCCTTCCTTCCTTCCTTCCTTCCTTCCTTCCTTCCTTCCTTCCTTTCTTCCTTCCTTCCTTCCTATCACTCTCTCTCACTCTCTCCATCTTTTTTTCTATTTATTTCTTTGTTTCTTTTTGTATTACTGTCTCTCAATTTCTCAACACATATAAATATTTCGAAATACTCCCATGCATTTTATTTGATCACCCAGGAAAAGGCTGAAGTCAATTAAAGCTTAAATTAAAACCCAAATATTTAAATGCACTAAAATCATTAAAAAAAAAAAACACTAAAAATACATTAGAAGCCTGAAAAACAAGAAACTCTAAATCACTATTCTAAAAACTCTACAAATTGATTTAAAATACCATAGAAATCTAAAAAGAATACATATGAAGCTGAAATATCCCTAAAACATTTGTTTACTTTTTTCATATATTTTTAATTAATTTTGTATATTTTATAAATGCTGTCTTTTTCCTGATGTTTTTATCTCTGTCTCTTTCTCTCTTTCTCCCTTTCTTTCTTTCTTTCTTTCTTTCTTTCTTTCTTTCTTTCTTTCTTTCTTTCCTTCCTTCCTTCCTTCCTTCCTTCCTTCCTTACTTCTTACTTTCTTTCTTTCTTTCTTTCTTTCTTTCTTTCTTTCTTTCTTTCTTTCTTTCTTTCTTTCTTTCTTTTTTTCTTTCTATGTCTCTTTCTTGCTTGTATTTTGGAGATTGGGATTCCCTGTGTATACCCTGGAGGGCCTAGAAATCACTCTTTACATGAGGCTGGCCTTCAATTAGGAAATCCACCTTCCTCTGCCTACCAAATGTGGGATTGAAGGCATGGATCATCACTGCCTGGCAACACTAAAACTCTTAAATCCCCAAATAATAATCCTAAAAATTTTTAAGCAAATATTTAAAATCACACACACAACACACACACAATCAAATAAACCAGTAAAACATTAAAAAAAATTAACTAAACCCTAATAAGAACGGAAATTCAAGAAAACATGTTAAAATTCATAATAAACAAAGAAAAAAAAACTATAAAAATATACTAAAACACTTAAAACCAAAATCTCTAAAACACTATTCTAAAAATCTTATAAAACCCATAAAAAAACTCTAAAATTCTTAAAAGTATATATATATATATATATATATATATATATACATATTTAAGAATGCAAAATATTCCTTATTTTTTCCTTATATTTTTTTCTTTGATTTTATGTAGACAGGGTTTTTCTATGTATTCCTGGCTGTCCTGGAACTTACACGAGACTAGCCTGACAATGAACTCAGAAATCCAAGACCTCTGCCTCTAAAGTTCTTGAATAAAAGGCATGGGATACCTCAAACTGGAAACCCTAAAATTTTTAATCTAGAAAATAAAACCTTAAAATTTATAAAAATACTTATGAACACACACACACATACACAAACACGTACTAAAACACTAAAATATAACAGTAAATCCAAAAAAAAAACCTCCATAATCTTAAAAGACACTATTCATACAAAAAATTAAATAAATAAAAGACCCTTCTAAAAACCTTAAAAGGCTTTCAAAATTCCAAAAATTTCCATAGAGTAACTTCCTTATGTACAGTATTTCTTTCATTTATTTTTCGTTTTTCTTTTTTCTTTCTCTTTGTTTGTTTGTTTGTTTGTTTGTTAGTTTGTTAGTTAGTTTCTTTCTTTCTTTCTTTCTTTCTTTCTTTCTTTCTTTCTTTCTTTCTTTCTTTTTCTTTCCTCCTTCCTTCCTTACTTTATCTCTTTGTCTCCCTCTTTCTTTCTTCTTTCTTTCTTTCTTTCTTTCTTTCTTTCTTTCTTTCTTTCTTTCTTTTCTTTATTTTTTTTTCTATTTTTCCATCTTTTCCTCACTCTCCCTTTCTTCCTCTTCCTTCCTTCCTTCCTCTTCCTTCCTTCCTTCCTTCCTATCTCTCTCACTCTCTCCGTCTTTTTTTCTTTTTTTTATTTCTTTGTTTCTTTTTGTATTACTTTCTCTCAATTTCTCAACAGATATAAATATTTCGAAATACTCCCATGCATTTTATTTGATCACCCAGGAAAAGGCTGAAGTCAATTAAAGCTTAAATTGAAACCCAAATATTTAAATGCACTAAAATCATTAAAAAAAAAAAAACACTACAAATACATTAGAAGCCTGAAAAACAAGAAACTCTAAATCACTATTCTAAAAACTCTACAAATTGATTTAAAATACCATAGAAGTCTAAAAAGAATATCATGAAGCCGAAATATCCCTAAAACATTTGTTTATTTTTTTGTTCATATATTTTTTAATTAATTTTGTATATTTTATAAATTCTGTCTTTTTAGCTATGTTTTTAATCTATGTCTCTTTCTCTCTTTTTTCTTCCTCTCTTTCTCTCTTCATCTCTTTTTTTCTTCCTCTCTTTCTTTCTTTCTTTTTTTCTTTCTTTCTTTTTCTTTCTTCCTTCTCTCTTTGTTTCTTTGTTTCTTTGTTTCTTTGTTTGTTTCTTTCTTTCTTCCTTTCTTCCTTCCTTTCTTCCTTTCTTTCTTCCTTTCTTTGTCTCCCCTTTCCGTCCTAACTTTATTCTTCCTCCCTCCCTCCCTCCCTTCCTTCCTTCCTTCCTTCATTTCATCAGTCCCTTCCTTCCTTCCTTCCTTCCTTCCTTCCTTCCTTCCTTCCTTTCTTCCTTCCTTTTTTCCTTCTTTCCTTCCTCTCTAACTCCCTGTCTTTCTTTTTTTTCTTTGTTTGTTTGTTTTTCTTTCTAACTCTCTCTCTCTCTCTCTCTCTCTTGATCTGTATGTCTCTCTCTCTCTGTCTCTCTCTCCCTCTCTCCCTAGGTTTTTTTTTTTTTTTATTTTTTTGATTGAGTTTTTCTGTGTATCTCTTACTGTTCTCCAGCTTACTGTAGAGACCATGCTGAACTCTAAGTAAAAAAAAAAAAAAAAAAATCATTTACATCTACCTCTCAATAGTAGGAATTAAAGGCATGGTCAACACTGCCTGGCAAGACCAAAACAATTAAACCCCAAATATAAAACCCTAAATTTTTTTTTGGAAAAAAGAGAACAACAAAAATTAAAACAACAACAACAAAACCATAATAATACCATAAAATCCTTCAAAAATGAAATCAGTTAAGGCATAAATTAAAACTGAAACCCTAAAATACACTAACATCTTAAAAAATAACAATCAAAACAAAATAGAACAACAAAAAAATACATTAGAAGCCCTAAAACCAAGAAACTCTAAATCACTATAGTAAAGTCTGAACAAAACTTTTGAAATACCCTAGAAATCTGAAAATAATACTCAAGAAGCCGAAATATGCCTAAGATATTTATTTATTTATTTATTTATTTATTTATTTATTTATTTATTTATTTATTTATACATTTATTTATATATCTACTTATGTATGAATAATTACATATTTATTTTATAAATTCTGTCTTTCTTTCTTCCTTTCTTTTCTTCCTTTCTTTCTATCTTTCTTTCTTTTCTTTATTTGTTTTTTTTTCTATTTTTCCATCTTTTCCTCACTCTCCCTTTCTTCCTCTTCCTTCCTTTCTTCCTCTTCCTTCCTTCCTTTTTCCTTCCTTCCTTCCTTCCTTCCTTCCTTCCTTCCTTCCTTTCTTCCTTCCTTCCTTCCTATCACTCTCTCTCACTCTCTCCATCTTTTTTTCTATTTATTTCTTTGTTTCTTTTTGTATTACTGTCTCTCAATTTCTCAACACATATAAATATTTCGAAATACTCCCATGCATTTTATTTGATCACCCAGGAAAAGGCTGAAGTCAATTAAAGCTTAAATTAAAACCCAAATATTTAAATGCACTAAAATCATTAAAAAAAAAAAAAACACTAAAAATACATTAGAAGCCTGAAAAACAAGAAACTCTAAATCACTATTCTAAAAACTCTACAAATTGATTTAAAATACCATAGAAATCTAAAAAGAATACATATGAAGCTGAAATATCCCTAAAACATTTGTTTACTTTTTTCATATATTTTTAATTAATTTTGTATATTTTATAAATGCTGTCTTTTTCCTGATGTTTTTATCTCTGTCTCTTTCTCTCTTTCTCCCTTTCTTTCTTTCTTTCTTTCTTTCTTTCTTTCTTTCTTTCTTTCTTTCCTTCCTTCCTTCCTTCCTTCCTTCCTTACTTACTTCTTACTTTCTTTCTTTCTTTCTTTCTTTCTTTCTTTCTTTCTTTCTTTCTTTCTTTCTTTCTTTCTTTTTTTCTTTCTATGTCTCTTTCTTGCTTGTATTTTGGAGATTGGGATTCCCTGTGTATACCCTGGAGGGCCTAGAAATCACTCTTTACATGAGGCTGGCCTTCAATTAGGAAATCCACCTTCCTCTGCCTACCAAATGTGGGATTGAAGGCATGGATCATCACTGCCTGGCAACACTAAAACTCTTAAATCCCCAAATAATAATCCTAAAAATTTTTAAGCAAATATTTAAAATCACACACACAACACACACACAATCAAATAAACCAGTAAAACATTAAAAAAAATTAACTAAACCCTAATAAGAACGGAAATTCAAGAAAACATGTTAAAATTCATAATAAACAAAGAAAAAAAAACTATAAAAATATACTAAAACACTTAAAACCAAAAATCTCTAAAACACTATTCTAAAAATCTTATAAAACCCATAAAAAAACTCTAAAATTCTTAAAAGTATATATATATATATATATATATATATATATATACATATTTAAGAATGCAAAATATTCCTTATTTTTTCCTTATATTTTTTTCTTTGATTTTATGTAGACAGGGTTTTTCTATGTATTCCTGGCTGTCCTGGAACTTACACGAGACTAGCCTGACAATGAACTCAGAAATCCAAGACCTCTGCCTCTAAAGTTCTTGAATAAAAGGCATGGGATACCTCAAACTGGAAACCCTAAAATTTTTAATCTAGAAAATAAAACCTTAAAATTTATAAAAATACTTATGAACACACACACACATACACAAACACGTACTAAAACACTAAAATATAACAGTAAATCCAAAAAAAAAACCTCCATAATCTTAAAAGACACTATTCATACAAAAAATTAAATAAATAAAAGACCCTTCTAAAAACCCTTAAAAGGCTTTCAAAATTCCAAAAATTTCCATAGAGTAACTTCCTTATGTACAGTATTTCTTTCATTTATTTTTCGTTTTTCTTTTTCTTTCTCTTTGTTTGTTTGTTTGTTTGTTTGTTAGTTTGTTAGTTAGTTTCTTTCTTTCTTTCTTTCTTTCTTTCTTTCTTTCTTTCTTTCTTTCTTTCTTTTTTTCTTTTTCTTTCCTCCTTCCTTCCTTACTTTATCTCTTTGTCTCCCTCTTTCTTTCTTTCTTTCTTTCTTTCTTTCTTTCTTTCTTTCTTTTCTTTATTTTTTTTTCTATTTTTCCATCTTTTCCTCACTCTCCCTTTCTTCCTCTTCCTTCCTTCCTTCCTCTTCCTTCCTTCCTTCCTTCCTATCTCTCTCACTCTCTCCGTCTTTTTTTCTTTTTTTTTATTTCTTTGTTTCTTTTTGTATTACTTTCTCTCAATTTCTCAACAGATATAAATATTTCGAAATACTCCCATGCATTTTATTTGATCACCCAGGAAAAGGCTGAAGTCAATTAAAGCTTAAATTGAAACCCAAATATTTAAATGCACTAAAATCATTAAAAAAAAAAAAAACACTACAAATACATTAGAAGCCTGAAAAACAAGAAACTCTAAATCACTATTCTAAAAACTCTACAAATTGATTTAAAATACCATAGAAGTCTAAAAAGAATACACATTAAGCCGAAATATCCCTAAAACATTTGTTTATTTTTTTGTTCATATATTTTAATTAATTTTGTATATTTTATAAATTCTGTCTTTTTAGCTATGTTTTTAATCTATGTCTCTTTCTCTCTTTTTTCTTCCTCTCTTTCTCTCTTCATCTCTTTTTTTCTTCCTCTCTTTCTTTCTTTCTTTTTTTCTTTCTTTCTTTTTCTTTCTTTCCTTCTCTCTTTGTTTCTTTGTTTCTTTGTTTCTTTGTTTGTTTCTTTCTTTCTTCCTTTCTTCCTTCCTTTCTTCCTTTCTTTCTTCCTTTCTTTGTCTCCCCTTTCCGTCCTAACTTTATTCTTCCTCCCTCCCTCCCTCCCTTCCTTCCTTCCTTCCTTCCTTTCATCCGTCCCTTCCTTCCTTCCTTCCTTCCTTCCTTCCTTCCTTCCTTCCTTCCTTCCTTTCTTCCTTCCTTTTTTCCTTCTTTCCTTCCTCTCTAACTCCCTGTCTTTCTTTTTTTTCTTTGTTTGTTTGTTTTTCTTTCTAACTCTCTCTCTCTCTCTCTCTCTCTCTCTTGATCTGTATGTCTCTCTCTCTCTGTCTCTCTCTCCCTCTCTCCCTAGGTTTTTTTTTTATTTTTTTGATTGAGTTTTTCTGTGTATCTCTTACTGTTCTCCAGCTTACTGTAGAGACCATGCTGAACTCTAAGTAAAAAAAAAAAAAAATCATTTATATCTACCTCTCAATAGTAGGAATTAAAGGCATGGTCAACACTGCCTGGCAAGACCAAAACAATTAAACCCCAAATATAAAACCCTAAATTTTTTTTTGGAAAAAAGAGAACAACAAAAATTAAAACAACAACAACAAAACCATAATAATACCATAAAATCCTTCAAAAATGAAATCAGTTAAGGCATAAATTAAAACTGAAACCCTAAAATACACTAACATCTTAAAAAATAACAATCAAAACAAAATAGAACAACAAAAAAATACATTAGAAGCCCTAAAACCAAGAAACTCTAAATCACTATAGTAAAGTCTGAACAAAACTTTTGAAATACCCTAGAAATCTGAAAATAATACTCAAGAAGCCGAAATATGCCTAAGATATTTATTTATTTATTTATTTATTTATTTATTTATTTATTTATTTATTTATTTATACATTTATTTATATATCTACTTATGTATGAATAATTATATATTTATTTTATAAATTCTGTCTTTCTTTCTTCCTTTCTTTCTTCCTTTCTTTCTATCTTTCTTTCTTTCTTTCTTTTCTTTATTTGTTTTTTTTCTATTTTTCCATCTTTTCCTCACTCTCCCTTTCTTCCTCTTCCTTCCTTTCTTCCTCTTCCTTCCTTCCTTTTTCCTTCCTTCCTTCCTTCCTTCCTTCCTTCCTTCCTTCCTTCCTTCCTTTCTTCCTTCCTTCCTTCCTTCCTATCACTCTCTCTCACTCTCTCCATCTTTTTTTCTATTTATTTCTTTGTTTCTTTTTGTATTACTGTCTCTCAATTTCTCAACACATATAAATATTTCGAAATACTCCCATGCATTTTATTTGATCACCCAGGAAAAGGCTGAAGTCAATTAAAGCTTAAATTAAAACCCAAATATTTAAATGCACTAAAATCATTAAAAAAAAAAAAAACACTAAAAATACATTAGAAGCCTGAAAAACAAGAAACTCTAAATCACTATTCTAAAAACTCTACAAATTGATTTAAAATACCATAGAAATCTAAAAAGAATACATATGAAGCTGAAATATCCCTAAAACATTTGTTTACTTTTTTCATATATTTTTAATTAATTTTGTATATTTTATAAATGCTGTCTTTTTCCTGATGTTTTTATCTCTGTCTCTTTCTCTCTTTCTCCCTTTCTTTCTTTCTTTCTTTCTTTCTTTCTTTCTTTCTTTCTTTCTTTCCTTCCTTCCTTCCTTCCTTCCTTCCTTCCTTCCTTCCTTCCTTCCTTCTTACTTACTTTCTTTCTTTCTTTCTTTCTTTCTTTCTTTCTTTCTTTCTTTCTTTCTTTCTTTCTTTTTTTCTTTCTATGTCTCTTTCTTGCTTGTATTTTGGAGATTGGGATTCCCTGTGTATACCCTGGAGGGCCTAGAAATCACTCTTTACATGAGGCTGGCCTTCAATTAGGAAATCCACCTTCCTCTGCCTACCAAATGTGGGATTGAAGGCATGGATCATCACTGCCTGGCAACACTAAAACTCTTAAATCCCCAAATAATAATCCTAAAAATTTTTAAGCAAATATTTAAAATCACACACACAACACACACACAATCAAATAAACCAGTAAAACATTAAAAAAAATTAACTAAACCCTAATAAGAACGGAAATTCAAGAAAACATGTTAAAATTCATAATAAACAAAGAAAAAAAAACTATAAAAATATACTAAAACACTTAAAACCAAAAATCTCTAAAACACTATTCTAAAAATCTTATAAAACCCATAAAAAAACTCTAAAATTCTTAAAAGTATATATATATATATATATATATATATATACATATTTAAGAATGCAAAATATTCCTTATTTTTTCCTTATATTTTTTTCTTTGATTTTATGTAGACAGGGTTTTTCTATGTATTCCTGGCTGTCCTGGAACTTACACGAGACTAGCCTGACAATGAACTCAGAAATCCAAGACCTCTGCCTCTAAAGTTCTTGAATAAAAGGCATGGGATACCTCAAACTGGAAACCCTAAAATTTTTAATCTAGAAAATAAAACCTTAAAATTTATAAAAATACTTATGAACACACACACACATACACAAACACGTACTAAAACACTAAAATATAACAGTAAATCCAAAAAAAAAAACCTCCATAATCTTAAAAGACACTATTCATACAAAAAATTAAATAAATAAAAGACCCTTCTAAAAACCCTTAAAAGGCTTTCAAAATTCCAAAAATTTCCATAGAGTAACTTCCTTATGTACAGTATTTCTTTCATTTATTTTTCGTTTTTCTTTTTTCTTTCTCTTTGTTTGTTTGTTTGTTTGTTTGTTAGTTTGTTAGTTAGTTTCTTTCTTTCTTTCTTTCTTTCTTTCTTTCTTTCTTTCTTTCTTTCTTTCTTACTTTCTTCATTTTTATATTTCACTCTATCTTCCTTCTTTCCTTCCTTCCTTCTATCTTTTTCTTTCTTTCTTTCTTTCTTTCTTTCTTTCTTTCTTTCTTTCTTTCTTTCTTTCTTTCTTTTTTCTTTCTTCTTTCTTTTGTCTTTGTTTTTTTGTTTCTTCCTAAATTTCTCTCTCACTGTCTGTCTATCTCCCTGTCTCTCTTTCTCTCTCTGTCTCTCTCTGTCTCTGTCTCTCTGTCTCTCTGTCTCACTGTTTCTCTGTCTCTCTGTCTCTCTCTGTCTCTCTCTGTCTCTCTCTGTGTCTCTCTATGTCTCTCTCTGTCTCTCTCTCTCTCTCTCTCTCTTGAGTTTCTTTGTGTATCTCTGGTTGAATTCCAGCTCCATGTGGAGGCCTCAAAGAATGCTAATTAAAAAACAAAACAAAACAAAACAAAACAAAACAAAACAAAACAAAACAAAACAAAACAAAACAAAACAAAACAAAACAAAAACCTAACTCTGTCTCCCAATTACTGAGATTAAAGAAATGGGTCAACATTGCCTGGCAAACCCAAAACTAGGAAATCTCAAATATAACCCCCTAAATGTTTTAGAAAAAATCAAGTACAAAAAGAACACCACAAAAAACAAAACCCTAAGCAATACAGTAAAATGCTACAAAAGTCAAGTAAAATCAAACCTAAATTAAACCCCAAACCCAAAAATACACTAAAATCATTAAAAAGAAAAAGAAAAAACACTAAAAATACACTAGAAGCCTGAAAAAAGACAAGGACCAAACCCAAAGAAATACATTAAAATGGTAACAAAATAAAGTAAAATAAAGCCTAAATGAAATCCCAAATCCGTAAATACACTAAAATCATTTAAAAAAAATATGTGTATACCCTGGCAACATGGAAATCACTCTGTAGTCCAGGCTGCCCTAGAAATCAGAAATCTACCTGCCTCTGCCTAACTAAGTTTGGGATTGAAGGCATGGATCACCACTGCCTGGCAAAATAAAACATTTAAACCCAAAAAATATAAACATAAATATTTTGTAAAAACATTCAAGAACACAAACACACAAAATAGGAAAACGTTAAGAAAATGAAATAAAGCCCAATAAGAATGAAAATCAAGAAAAAAATCCTAAATTCTTAATAAACAAAGAAAAAATTAGTATACATACACTAAAATTCTTAACGCCAAAAATCTCTAAAACGCGAAAAAAAAAAAAACTACAAAACTCATAAAAAACTAAAATTATATATATTTATTTATTTACGTTTATGTTATGTTTATGTTTCTATTCATATTTATATATTCAAGAATCTAAAAATGATTCTAACCCCCCCCCCTTAAAAAATTCTCTTTGTATTCCTGTCTATCCTGAAACTCACCATGCAGACTAGTCTGACCATTAACTCAGAAATCCAAGACCTCTGCCTATACAGTTCTGGGATAAAACGGATGGGTCACCACACACTGGCAAAAATAAATTTTTATACTACAAAATAAAACCATAAATTTTTGAAAAATACTCAAGAACTGACAAACAGACAGACAGGCAGACAGACAGTCAGTCAGACAGACAGACAGACACACACAAACACACACATACACACTCATACAAAATAGTAAAACCTTAAAATATAACCGTAAAAAAAAAAAACACTCTAAAACTTATTAAAAGACACTAAATATAAACTAAAATAAAAAAAAATCCAAAAAATAAAAACTATAAAACAGTCATCTAAGATCTCTAAAAACGTTTTCAAAAAATTCTAATATTCATAAAAAAATACGAAAGAACCCAAAAGAATTCCATACAGTAAATTTCTTTACTTAATCTATTCCTTTCTTTCTTTGTTTCTTTCTTTCTTTGTTTCTTTCTTTCTTTGTTTCTTTCTTTCTTTGTTTCTTTCTTTCTTTGTTTCTTTCTTTCTTTCTTTCTTTCTTTCTTTCTTTCTTTCTTTCTTACTTCCTTCCCTCTCTCCCTCCCTCCATCCCTCCCTCATTTCCTCCCTCCCTTCCTCCCTCCTTTCTTTCTTTCTTCTTTCTTTTTTTGGATTTTTGTTTCTCTCTCTCTCTCTCTCTCTCTCTTTCTCTCTCTCTCTCTCACTCTCTTTGTCCCTCCCTCCCTTCCTCTCTCTCTCCTCTCTCTCTCTCTGTCTCTCTCTGTCTCTCTCTGTCTCTCTCTGTCTCTCTGTCTTTGAGTTTTGGAGACTGCGTTTCTCTGTGTATCAATGGCTGTCTTCTACCTCCCTGTGGAGACCTTGCTGAACTCTACTTTAAAAAAAAAAAAAAAGCACCTACCTTTGTCTCCGAATTGCTGGGATTAAAGTCATGGACCAACTTTGACAGGCAATCCCAAATAATCAAATCACAAATATAAAACCTTTAATGTTTTTTTAGAAAAAAATCAAGTACAAAACAACAACTGTAGTCTCCTGTCCCCAAGCCTGAAACCTGCATGCTCAGTGGTGGAGTGGCTGCTCAATTGTTCTGCCTAGCCCACTGCTGGAGCTTGCTGATTTGCTCTTCCAAAGCTGTCACGTGGTCACCCTGCTACTGGACACCAAGATTATTATTTGGCTGGAATTGGGCCCCCTTCCCCTTCTCCATAACTGCGTGCAGAATAGTAAAATTGAGCTTTAATCAGGATGACTGTCTTAGGTCCATTTTTATCTCATACTCTCTAGCCCTTCTTCTCTTCCAGGTTATTAAGGTGCCTTTCCAGCCTAGAACCCACACATATGGTCATGTGGGTGGAGACAACATTTGGCGAACAAACACAGGACTGAGAAATGGCAGGGGACATTTGGAAGAAGCACTGCTGGTTTGGATCTCCATAAAAGAAGAAAATAATTAAAGGAAATTCATACCGGAGAAGGTTGGTATGGGCTAAGTTGAAACAGGATTAACCCAAATGCTAATTCACTTAGTTTCAGCAGTGAAGTTTATCAGGGACTAGGAACTGTTAGGCAATTAGACATAGTTCCCAGAAGCTACATTTTTAGGCATTAGAAAAGAAAGGAATTATTAAAAAGGAAATTAATGATCAGTTGGAAAAACCACAGTCCAAAAAAACAAAAAATAAATAAATAAAACTGCATCATGAGGAGGGAGGAAAATGTCCTAAAAAGCACAGTTAATTTCAGGAGTGCCATGCTTTGTTCTCTCTGGGTCTTATAACAAAAGTACTCTGGCCCCTTTTGTTTGTTGTCTAATGTCTGGTGCACCAATCTGTTCTCAGGTTCAATTCATGTATGTTTGTGTCCAGTCTGTATTAATGAATGTTCTATGTTTTATGTTGGATAATAAAGATGGTATAAAAAATTTTATGTGCAAAGCCAAGAGCTGCCACGTGCCTCAACCAGGAATTAGTCATATGGCAGGAGAGTCCCTGCTGGAAAACTGTTCGTTTTAGAAAAAAAGGGCGAGTCTACAATCTCTTAGTTTCAGGGTAAAAAAGCTGATAAATGGTTCGTGATTAATGAATATGACACATTATAAAGTGTCCTTTATTCTATGATTGTAGCTACAAAAATTAATATTCTCTGATTGGTCTAAAGTAACTGCTTCATTTGGTGCTTTTTTATTGGAAATGTGTTCTGTGTGTTTTCACAATCAGCTCAAAAGTTGTTGGTTAAGATTAATAATTGTTACATTGCTACAGATAGTCTTAAATTTCATAACTCAACTTCAGAGTTCTTCTAACATGTGACATAAGGAAGACCAAGAGACAGGGTCTCTAAAGATATTTCTAGTTTAAATATTAATGAATGTGGTTTCTATTCTAAAAACTAAAATTTAAGATAAGGTTTAAAGCAATGCCTCTTTATTAAAGCAGTAAAGCTTACATATATTCATAGGTATTAATTGGCAGACAAACTTTGTAATATGATAGTAATGCTTCTAATATTATTGATTTTAAAGATGATAAATTGTTTTAAACGTGGGTTTTGCTTTCCCAAGTTTGTAGATATTATCCTAACGTTGCAAAAGAGACTTGAAAATTATGGTTAAAACTGCCAGTGTTCCATTGACTACAGCTTGCAGTTTGATTGCAAATTTAAGATTTTCTACTCACCCATATATTGTTAATTAAGATTATTACAAGAGTAATCATCCTATAATTGTGATAATACTTCATACAAAACTTAGACAGAGTTATCTAGCTATGTTTGTCTTTATGGACAGTTTAGACCTGCATACAATCAGTTTGTGTATAGTTGATGCCTGGCAGGAAACTGCAGTTGGGCAATTTTTTCACAACACTAAAGTCAAATAACCTCATTAAAAAATGAGGATCAGAGCAAAACAAAGAATTCTCACCTGAGGAATACCGAATGGCTGAGAAGCACCTGAAAAAATGTTCAGCATCCTTAATGATCAGGGAAAAGCAAATCAAAACAACCCCGAGAGTCCATCTCACACCAGTCAAAATGGTTGAGATCAAAAATTCAGGTGACAGCAGATGCTGGCAAGGATGTGGAGAAAGAGGAACATTCCTCCATTGTTTTGGAATTGCAAGCTTGTACAACCACTCTGGAAATCAGTCTGGCGGTTTTTAGAAAATTGGACATGATACTACCAGAAGATACTGCAATACCTCTCCTGGGCATATATCCAGAAGGTGTTCCAACTAGTAAGAAAGAAATATGCTCCACTATGTTTATAGCAGCCTTATTTATAATAGCCAGAACCTGGAACGAACCCAGATGCTGCTCAATAGAGGAATAGATAGCAAAAATGTGGTACATTTACACAATGGAGTACTACACAGCTATTAAAATGAATGAATTTATGAAATTCCTAGGCAAAAGGTTGGACCTGGAGGAAATTATCCTGAGTGAGGTAACCCAATCACAAAAAAAACTCAAATGATATTTTCTCACTGATAAGGGGATATTAGCCCAGAAAATTAGAATACCATAGATATAAGATACAATTTGCAGAACACATGAAACTCAAGAAGAAGAAGACCAAATTGTGGATACGTTGCCCCTTCTTAGAATTGGGAACAAAACATCCATGGAAGGA
>NW_028227286.1:3355805-3360805 GCF_978045245.1 Mus caroli | reverse complement strand
CTCTAAAATGCTGTTCTAAACACCCTACACACACACACTCACATATATATATATATACAAACATACATACATATATATACACACATACATATATATACACACACACATATGTATATGTATGTGTATGTATATATATGTATGTGGATGTGTGTGTATGTGTACGTGTATGTGTATATGTTTGTGTATATGTATGAGCTTATATATATATATGTGTGTGTGAGAGAGAGTATGTTTATGTATTTTATATATATAAATATATATATATATATTTTTTTTTCTTTTTAGTTTTTGGAGACACCGTTTCTCTATGTATCCTTGGAGGACCAGAAATTCACTGTGTAGACGAGCCTGATAATGAACTCAGAATCCAAGACCTCTGTCTCAAAAGGCTGGTATAAAAGATATGGATCACCACTGTCAGGCAACCTTAAAATTCTTAAACCTCAAAATAAAACCTTATTTTTTTTTTTGAAAAATTCTCAAGAACACACACAAGTAAAACCCTAAAATATATCCATAAAGGCCCCCCAAAAAAACTCTCTAAAATATTAAAAAAAGACTAAACATACACTAAAATCCAACAATCAAAAACAAAAACAAAAACTGTACAACAGTTTTGTAAGAATACTTAAAAAATAAAAAACCTAATATTATAAAAAACATAATAAAAAAGATCGCAAAAATTTCCATACAATAAGTTTCTTACTTACAGTCTTTCTTCCATCCTTTCTTCCTTTCTATCTTTCTTCCTACCCTTTCTTCTTTCTTTCTTTCTTTCTTTCTTTCTTTCTTTCTTTCTTTCTTTCTTTCTTTCTTTCTTTTCTGTAATTTTTTCTTTCTTTCAAACTTTCTCTCTCTCTCACTCACTATCTCTCTCTCTCTCTCTCTCTTTCACTATCTTTCTCTCTCTCTCTCTCTCTCTCTCTCTCTCTCTCTCTCTCTCTCTCTCTCTTTCTCTCTCTCTTTTAGTTTTTTTTAAAGTTTTTAGACAGGGGTTCTCTTTGTATCCTTGGCTGTCCTGGAACTCACACTGTAGACTAGCCTGACCATGAATTCATAAATCCAAGACCTCTGCCTCTAAAATGCTGGGATAAAAGGGATGGGTCACCACAGACTGGCAACACTAAAATTCTTAAACTACAAAATAAATTTTATTTTATTTTTTAAATATTCAAGAACACACACACAGAGACACACACACAAAATCATAAAACAGTAAAACATTAAAAACATGAACTAAACTCTAATAAGGACCAAAAATCAAGAAAATATCCTAAAATTCTTAATAAAGAAAGAAAAAAAAAACACTAAGCAGATACTAAAAACCTTAAAGAAAAAGATTTTCAAAACGTTGTTCTAAAACCCCAAGAAAACCCGAAAAAAAAAAAACTCTATAGTTCCAAATATATATATATATATACACACATTCAAGAATCCAAGAATGACCCTGAATTTCTTCCCTCCCCGCTCCCCCCGAGTTTTTTTTTCCTTTCTTTCTTTCTTTAATTATTTTTTTAGTTTTTGGAGACACAGTTTCTCTGTGTATCCTTGGCTGTCTGGAACTCACTCTGTAGACTGACCATGAACTTGGAAATCCAAGACCTCTGTCTCTAAAGTGCTGGAATAAAACTCATGGGTCATCACTGACAGCAATCCTAAAATCCTTAAACCACCAAAAAACCTAAAATTAAAAAAATATATATTCAAGAACATACACACACACACAAATAGTAAAAACCTAAAATATAAACATAAAGGCCTCCAAAAAAACTCTCTAAAATGTTTACAAAACACTAAACATACACTAAAATCCAAAAAAAAACCCCTAATAATTATACAACGCTCTTCTAAAACCGCTTTAAAAAAATAGTACAAAAGAACGCAAAATTTTCCATAAATTAAGTTTTTTACTTACAGTCTTTATTCCTTTCTTGCTTCTTCCTTCCTTCCTTTCTTCCTTCCTTCCTTACTTTCTTCCTTTCTTTCTATCTTTCTTCCTTCCCTTTCTTTCTTTCTTTCTTTCTTTCTTTCTTTCTTTATTTCTTTCTTTCTTTTTTTCTTTCTTCCTTCCTTTCTATCTTTCTTCCTTCCCTTCCTTCCTTCCTTTCTTTCTTTCTTTCTTTCTTTCTTTCTTTCTTTCTTTCTTTCTTTCTTTCTTCCTTCCTTCCCTTTTTTTCTTACCTCTTTCTTCCTTCCCTTACTTCTTCCCTTTCATTCTTTCTTTCTTTCTTTCTTTCTTTCTTTCTTTCTTTCTTTCTTTCTTTCTTTCTTTCTTTTCTACCTTCTTTCCTTCCTTTCTCTTTTTCTTCCTTCCATAATTTTTTCTCATTATTTCTTTTTTCTTTTTTCTTCCTTCCTTTCTTTCTTTCTTTCTTTCTTTCTTTCTTTCTTTCTTTCTTTCTTTTTTCTTTCTTTCTTTCTTTCTTTCTTTCTTTCTTTCTTTCTTTCCTTCCTTCCTTCCCTTCTTCCTTTCTCTTTTTAATTCCTTCCTTACTTTGTCTCTTTCTTTCTTTTTTCTTCCTTCCATTCTTTTATTTCTCTCTTTATTTCTTTTCTGTAATTTTTTCATTCTTTCTTTCTTTCTTTCTTTCTTTCTTTCTTTCTTTCTAACTTTCTCTCTCTCTCTCTATCTATCTCTCTCTCTTTAGCTCTCTCTTAGATTTTTAGAGCTTTTTTGAGTTTTTTACAAAATAAATTTTACTTTTTTTGAAAAATATTCAAGAACACACACACACAAGTAATAAAACCCTAATAAATAAAAGTAAAGCCAAAAAAATAATCCAAAAACATTTTAAAATATTAACCTCCAAAAAAAACCTATACAACTCTCTTCTAAAAACTCTTTAAAAACCCTAGTATTCATTAAAAAAAAAGAAACAAACATTTTCATACAGTAAATTTCCTACATACAGTATTTCATTCTTTCTTTCTTTCCAACTTTCTTTCCATCTTTCTTTCTTTCTTTAAGCCCGACCATGCACTCAGAAATCCAAGACTCTTTCACTAAAAAGTTGAGATAAAAGGCTTGGATCACTCCAGACAGTAGGCGACCCTGAAATTCTCAATCCACAAAATAAAACCTTTAAATTTTTTGAAAACTATTCAGGAACACACAGACACACACACACACAGACACACACAGACACACACACAGAAACACACACAGACACAAACATAGATACATACACACACAAATATTAAAACCATAAAATATAAACCTAAAGCAAAAAAAAAAAAGTCTCCCTAAAATGTTTTTTAAAAAACTAACCATACACAAAACCCTTTAAACCAAAAAAAAAAAAAAAAAAAGAAAAAAAAAAAAAGGAAAAAATATAAGGAAGCCCAATATATGCATAAAGTAATTTGTTTCCTCCTTCCTTCCTTTACTTCATCCTTCCTTCCTTCCTTCCTTCCTTCCTTCCTTCCTTCCTTCCTTCCTTCTTTCCTTCTTTCTTTCTTTCTTTCTTTCTTTCTTTCTTTCTTTCTTTCTTTCCTTTTGACTTTTTTGCACAATGGGTTGCTCTTTGTATCCCTGCCAATACTGGGCATGCCTCTCTAGAGCATGCTGGCCTCGAACTAAGAAATCCAACACTTATTCCTATCAAATTCTGGGATATAAGGCATGGGCCACCACAGCCTGGCATTCCTGAAACTCTTTTTTTGTTGTTTGTTTGGTTGGTTTTTTTGTTTGTTTTGTTTTGTTTCGAGACAGGGATTCTCTGTGTAGCATTGGCTGTCCTGGAACTCACTTTGTAGACCAGGGTGGCATCGAACTCAGAAATCCTCCTGCTTGTGCCTCCCTAGTGATGGGATTAAAGGCATGTGCCACCATGCCTTGCAACCCTAAAACTCTTATACTGACCAAATAAAACTTAAAAATTTAAAAAGAAAAGAAAAGATAAGAAAACTCAAAATCTCACAGAAAAAACCCTGAAAAACAAAGATAAAAACTTAAAAAACACTTAATAAAACACCCCAAATCCAAAAATACCCTAATATCATTAAAAAAAAGAACAAACACTAAAAGTGCACTAAAATACTGAAAACCAAAACAAAACAAAACAAAACAAAACTGTCTTATAAAAACCCTACAAAAGCCGTAACAAAAACACTAAAATTATAAATAATAATAATAATAATAATAATAATAATAATAATAATAATAATAATAATAATAAAACAAGGACACAGTATGAACTTATAAGTCTTTTTGTTTTATTTTGTTTTTTTTTTTTTTTTTTTTGTTTGTTTTGTTTTGTTTTGTTTTGTTTTGTTTTGTTTTGTTTTGCTTTGTTTTTGGAGATTGGGTTTCTCTGTGTGTCTCTGGATGTCCTGGACTGCCATCTGTAGACCATGCTGGCCTCGAAATCAAAAATCCTCCTAACTCTGCCTCCCAAGTGCTGGGATTTAATGCATGGGAAACCAATGCCTGGCAATCCTATAACTCTAACTATAAAAATAAAACCTAAACATTTCAAAAAATAATAATAGTGAAATACTCGAAAAATAAATAAATAAATAAATAAATAAATAAATAAATAAATAAATCCAAATAAAAGATAAACCTTAAAAAAATTTTGATAAAAATCCCCTAATAAACATCATAAAATTCTAAAATAAAAAAAAACAAAAAAAAAACACACTAAAAATACAGTAAAATACTGAAAACCAAAAATAAAAATCTAAAACACTCCAAAACTAAAACCAAAAACATACACTAAAACCCTGAAATCCAAAAAAAACTGTAAAACAATTATCAAAAAGGCCTAAATACCCTTTAAAAAAACGTTAAATTCTAAAAAATAAAAATTAATAAAAAGAAAAAACAATACATAGAAAGCCTGATATGTCCAAAGAGTCATCATCTTTTCTTTCTTTCTTTCTTTCTTTCTTTCTTTCTTTCTTTCTTTCTTTCTTTCTTTCTTTCTTTTCTTCCTTTCTTTGTGTGTGTTTTTGGAGACTGGGATTCTATGTGTATACAGTGGTAGTCCCGGAAATCA
>NW_028227286.1:3315805-3353305 GCF_978045245.1 Mus caroli | reverse complement strand
CTGCCTCTGCCTACCAAGTCTGAGATTTAAGGCATGGATCACCACTGCCTGACAACACTATACCTCTTAAACCCCAAAAATATAAAACTTTAATTTTTAAAAAATAATCAAGAACACACACCCACAAAAACACACACACACACACACAGACATACACACACACACACACACACACACACACACACACACACACACGCAAAGAGTCAAATAAAACAGTAAAACATTAAAAAAATGAACTAAACCCTAATAAAAACCGAAAATCAAGAAAAAATCCTAAAATTCTTAATAAACAAAGAAAAAAATATTTACTAAAAACCTTAAAGCCAAAGTTCTAAAAAACGTTGTTCTAAAACCCCAATAAAAACCGTAAAAAAAAATCTAAAATTCTAAATATATATATATTATTGAGTGGTATCCTAATGCAGTTGCCTCAACTTGGACTTCGGGGGATAAAAGCAGCCATTACTCATTTTGGGAAAGAACCTCCTATTCTAATTGTGCCTTATACCTCAGCTCAAGTTCACATCCTGGCACAACAACTAATGATTGGGCAGAATTGGTTGTCTCCTGTTCAGGACAAATTAATAATCATTATCCAAAACATCCAAATTTACAGTTTACCTTAAGCCAAGTCATAGTGTTTCCAGTAGTAACAGCCAAACTTCCAGATAGGGTAGTAGTGTATACAGGTGGATCCAAATCTGGCAGAGGTGCATATGTAGTAAATGACCAAGTAACATCTAAACAGTATAATGAGACATCACCCGAGGTTTTAGAGTGTTTGGTGGTTCTAGTGGTCCTTGACACTTTTCCTGGACCACCCAATATTGTATCTGATTCCTTATATGTGTTTAATGCAGTTAATACGCTTGAAGTTGATGGCTTAATTAGACCCTCTAGCAAGCTTGCTCATATTTTTCAGCAAATTCAGTCAGCCCTGTTACATAGAATTCATCTTGTGTGTATTCCTCATGTTAGGGCTTATTCTGGCCTTCCTAGCCCTATGTCTCATGGATATGACTTGGCAGACAAAGCCACTAGAATCGTGGCTGCTGCTCTGTCCTCACAGGCTTTCATAAACGATTCCACGTGATGGTTGAAACATTATGCTGCCATTTCACTTTAACCAGGAAGGAAGCAAATGACATTGTCACCCAATGTCAAAACTGTTAATTTCTGCCTAATCCTCATGTAGGGTTAAACCACCGAGGCATCAGGCCATTACAGGTCTGGCAAAGGGATGTCACTCGTATTTCCTCCTTTGGAAGAAATCAATATTTGCATGTTTCCATTGACACCTGCTCTGCTGTTATGTTTGCTAGAGCTTTAACAGGTAAGAAAGCCTCTCATGATATACAACACTGTTTAGAAGCATGGAGTGCTTGGGGCAAGCCCACAATCCTTAAAAATGATAATCTGACAGGATATACCTCTGCTAAATTTCAGCAATTTTGTCATCAAATGAATATCACTCAACTGAATGGCCTTCATTATAACCCTCAAGACAAGGCATGGTGGAACGTGCACACCATAATCTCAAGTCTTATTTTATAAAACAAAAGGGAGGAGTTGATGAGACTCTGCTCTCACTGGAAGAGTAGCTGTCTCCATGGCACTCTTTACAATTAGTTTTTTGAATCTTGACTAGCAAGGTCCCTCTGCAGGCTATCGACACAGCTCAGAACCTGATAGACCAAAGAAAATGGTGAAATGGAAGCAAGTGTTATCTAGTCTGGAGAAAGGCCCAGATCCTACTTTGTTAAGATCCAGGGGAGCTGTTTGTGTTTTTCCACAGTGTGAAGACAACCCATTTTGGCTTCCAGAACGACTCACCCGTAAGATAGTAATCAAGGATGGTGTGGAAGATGCTGACCTCCCGAGGACTGCTCCTGATCCTGACAATGCTGAACTTGTCTCATGTTCCTAGAATGATGGGCAAACAGAGATGGGCCATTCTCTTGACTTTCCCTAAACCAATGCCAGTTCGCCATGATGCTATAGTTTTTCCAAAATTCTTTACTACTAATAAAATATTAGATTAACCATATCTACCCTATGATCCCACCCGAGCATCATTAGGAGAAAATCACTTTTTATTAGAACAGGGTTCTTTATGTCATCAAATTAATGGACCAGGAAAATGTATAAACCTCACAGTCCGAGCCTTGGGGATGTTTAATGTTCACCGAGGAGGCTGGGTGAGCACAATCCAAGATAATTCCAAAGCAGATATAACCACTACATATCGGACCTTACGGCAGGAGGCAATTTGGGTCAATGTTACATTTCCACCACTTAACTTTTCAGACAAAGAATGTCCTCCACAACCAAAAATAGCCCTACATTATATATTGGAAGATGAAGGGCTGATCTTGCCTTGGTCTGATTGTCAATCCTCCATCACTCGTAGGGAAGATCAGAGTAAAACCTTTTCCTAATCTCCCAACATGATGGCTGACCCAGAGAAGGAATTTATTATGAAAAAGGGACTTTTCATACAGGACTTTAGAATGCATCCCTTTCAAAGTGGGTGCTTTGTGGAGTCAATGACAGTTGTACAGATCTCAATCCTTTGATCTTTATCCAGGGAGGAGCAGTTGGAAAGGCTTCTTTTACTGGCATCTCCAGATTTGCTCAGTATTGGGGAATACTTTGACTCCCTGGACTCTTATGGATAAACTAATACCAGCGTAGAGATCACTGGGTTCAATAAAACTTTGCAAACCAGATTAATTACCCACCTATGCCAGTCTGTGTTTACCCCACTTTCTTGTTTATTCTTTCAAATGATTCATTTGAAGTCTGTTTCAATGATTCTTGTAGGATTTCTCAATGTTGGGATGTAACAAAGGACACCCGTGCCATGGTGGCATGCATACCTTGTTGGATCCCTGTTCCAGAGGAAACACCCTCCACCATATCCCTGTTTCGACAAAAAAAGAGATTTTGGCATTACTACTGCCATAATTATAGCAATTTCAGCCAGTGCAGCTGCTGCTACAGCTGCAGGGTACATTATGGCTGGTATGGTTCAGTCAGGCACAAAATTAAATCAGCTTTCAGCAGATCTGACTGATGCCATCACTGTCCTAACTTCTGCTAGTACTAAGTTAAACGGAGGGCTGATAAATTTGAATCAGTGCCTTGACCAGGCATAGGAACAGATAGGTGTCCTATACCAGATGGTCCAGTTGGGTTGTGAACAAAAGTTGGGTGCTCTGTGTATTACCATTGTCCAATATGAAAATTTTACTCATGCAGCTAATCTGTCTTGACAGCTTTCCTTGTATCTTGCAGGAAATTGTTCTGAGGTATTCGATGAGAGTCTTGAGGCCCTGAGGGTCGCAGTTTTAAAGATCAACTCACTGCGAGTTGACCTGTCATTGACAGAGGGCCTCCGGGATTTCATCTGCATTTTCTTATTTTAAGGAATGTTTAGGGGTAGGCTTATTTGGTGTTGCCACCTGCTGTGGACTTGGGTTCATGCTCTGGTTGGTTTGCAAGCTTAGAACCCAACAAACAAATGACAAGGTTGTGATAGCTCAAGCACTTGCTGACATTGAGCAAGGGGCCTCCCCCGAAATCTGGCTATCTATGCTCAAGAATTAGTTGACACTGGTGGCTGACCTCTTTTGTAGAGTTTGCCCTAGGTCATTTAGTAGTTATTGTCACATAGCACTGCAATATCCAGGGACGGGCAACTTTCCTCATGCACAGATCAACCTAAGACATGGGGCCCAGTTGCAATAAGGTTACCCTATGACGGGAAAGGCTGTGACATTAGAGGAATGACCTAAGACAGGAGCCACAGCGGATGGGCAAAATTACAAAGACCTATTCCAGCCTCATTTTAATAAAATAAAATGAGGGGGAGATGTGGAGAGCTGTGCGGCTAACAATCTCCATTATAAGATGGTGCTAGCCTCTGCCTAATTAGTAAACAAGCCTTGTGCGCAAGGGCAAGAGTGAACTCATGCCTAGTCACTGCCTATCTCGGGGCGTAATAATGGGTTTATGGGATAGCAACGAATGAGGAGGTGACAGGCCACATCAGGTGTTGAAAGGCCATGGCTGAGGGCTATATAAGCAACGGAATAGGGGTCTTACCTCCTGAAGAAGTAATAAAGCTTTTTGCAGCAGAAGAATCATGTTGTCAGAGTGTGTTCTTGCTGGAGAGAACAATATCTTGAGACTTTCTTTCTTTCTTTCTTTCTTTCTTTCTTTCTTTCTTTCTTTCTTTCTTTCTTTCTTTTTTTTTGAGTTTTTAGACAATGGATTTTTCTTTGTATCCCTGCCAAAACTGGACATGCCTCTGTAAACCATGCTGGCCATGAAATAAGAAATCCAATACTTCTTCCTCTCAAGTGCTGGGATTTAAGGCATGAACAACCACTGCCTGGCAAACCTGAAACTCTTAAACTCCCGAATTAACACTTAAAATTAAAAAAAAAAAAAAAAATAAAGAAAAGAAAAGGAAAGAAAAGAACAGAAAATAAAAGAAAACTCAAAAACACAAATAAACAAACAAGAAAACCCTGAAAAAAAAATATAACCTTAAAAAATACTTAATAAAACACCCCAAATGAAAAAAAAAAATCCTAAAATCATTTAAAAAAAGAACAAACACTAAAAATGCATTAAAATATTCGAAACCAAAAAAAAAATGTCTAAAACAGTTTTTAAATCCCTACAAAAGCCTTAACAAAAACACTAAAACTATAAATAATAATAATGATGATGATGATTAATATTATTATGAATATATACATACTTAAATATACAGATATACCTATATGTAAATAGTGTTTATATTATACCATATATAATGTATACATCACATAATATATAATGTATACTGACATCATTCATATGCACAAGACACTGAAATGACAGGTACTAAGCTCATATATAAAGTATGTATATATGTATAAATTTATACATATTTTATATATTTCAATTATATTAATCATAAATAAATATATATATATATTTAGTAAATGAAATATCTGTATACTTCACATATATTTATATAAAATACTTATAAATATATAATGCATTTAAATTAATCATATGCTACATATATAAGTATTTTAATATATCATATATAATTATATATTGTTATGTATCTGGCATATACATTTTATATACACACAGGAAAATTATATATGATATATACATAAATATATACCCATACTGTTTATATTATTTATGTTATATCTATAACATAGTATAGATATTAACATAAATGCAATATGTATATTAGTATTGATAAATATATGATATATACATAAATTTCAATATATAAATGAACATATGTGGTTATAGCTGTAAATTTAAAGTTTTGTATAAAAGCTGATAAATATAAAAAGTCAAAAATTTACATATATAAAATATGTTATATTCCATACACATAATATAGATTCAGGAAGTGACTCCACCACGATGGTATGTGACCATTCCGTCACCAGATATGAGAATACCAGGACAGGAACTGGCTGCATGGTGACAGGAAGTAGTCATAGCCTAACCGGAAGTGACCCTGTTGTTAAATGTGAGCATGTTGTCAAATGAAGAGGCCACATCATGACCAGAAGTGAACGGAAGTGACCCTGTCTTTACAGGAAATGGCTTCAGAATGACCGGAAGTGACTGTAAAGTGACCGGAAGTGGCAGTGAAGTAGGTTTTTCTTCTTGGTTTTATTGTTTCTCAGGGTGGGTATGATCTTGCAGTAGGAATTTTTACGGGGTTTAATGTTTGTTTATTTTTTATTTTTCAGGGGTTTGATTTATTTTTGGTTTTTTTTAAAAAGGATTTTAGGATTTGAGGTCCATTTTTAGGGTTTTGGTGTTTTTTGAATCTTTTTTCTGTTCTTGAGGGACTTTTTTTTAAGAATTTTGGTGTTTTTATTTTGGAATTTTAGGGTTTCTTTTAGTTTTTATTAAGTCTTTTAGGGATTCTTAAAAGTATTTATAGGGTTCTGTTAGGGTTTTTAAATGAGTTTAGGGTTTTTCATGGTTTTTGGCGATTCTTTTAAGTCCATAGGTTTGAAGGGGTCTTTAGTGGGTTTTTGGTTTGTTTTTTTGAAAGGGGGTTTATGGATTTTAGGGTATTTTTAGGGTTCGAGAGTTGTAGAATTTAGGATTTTTTTAGGGTTTTAGAATTTTTAGGGTCTTTTTAGTGTTCTTGTGTTTTCTTTGTATTTTTAGAATTTTAGGTTTTTAAAAATACATGTTAACTATTTTAAAAATTTTTTATCTTTTTGCACCTGTTTTTTTTTTAAGGTTTTAGGGTTCTTTTAATGTTTTTTAAAAATTTTAAGTTTTTTTTCAGTTTTTTTTTGCGATTTTTTTTTTTTCAGATCTTAGATTTTGGTTTTGTTTTGTATTGTTTTGTTTTGTTTTTCTTTTCTTTTTTTTTTTTATGGTTTTAGGCCTTTCTGGCTCTTTTTAGAGTTTTAAAGTTTTTTGTAGGATTTTTGTTGATTTTTTAAAGCCTCAAATTTTTTTTTGTTGTTGTTGTTTATTTGTTTGTTTGTTTTTTTACTTTTTAGGTTCTTTTCATGTTTTTTTTTTTTTTAAGGATTTTTTTTGTAAGTCTAAGTTTTTTTTTTGTTTTGTTTTGTTTTTTTGTGTGTTTTTTTTTTTAACAGTTTCAGGTGGTCTAATTTTGGTTTTCGGGTATTTATTGTCTTTTTAGGGTTTTTCAAGTTTTTTTTAGAATTTTATGGGTTTTTTTTCTAGAGGTTTAGTATTCTTTTGGGATTATCAGGTTTTTACTTAGGGTTTTAAAATTTTGTAGGTATGTTTAGAGGGTTTTAAGATTTGGGGGGTTGTAGGGTTTTGGTGTAATTTTTAGTTGTTTTTTTTTTTTTTTTAAGGACGTTAGGGTATTTGTGGCTTTAGGGATTTTGGGGGTTCTTCTTAGTGTTCATGTGTTTTTCAGAATTATAGGGTTTTTTTAGTGTTTTAGAGGTCTGTTGTTTCTTTTAAAAGATTTTAGTGTGTGTTAGTGTTTTAGGGGTCATTTATGTTTTTTTTTTTTAAGAATTTTATGGTTTTTTGTATTTTGGGGGCATTAGTTTTTTTGTTTTTTTTGTTTTTTGTTTTTTTTTTTTTAATAATGTTTATGGGTTTTTTAGTGTTCTAGAAGTTTTTTTCTTTTTCTTTTTTCTTTTTCTTTTTTCTTTTTCTTTTGCAATATAGGGTTTTTTTGTTTTTGTTTTTGTTTTTGTTTTGTTTTGTTTTGTTTTTTCAGTCATAGGCCTTTTTTAGTGCCTTTTTTAGTGTTCTAGAGATTATTTTTATTATGTTTAAGTTTTTTAAGGGTTTTACGTTTTTTGTGTTTTTTTGTTTTTTTTTTTAATTAGAGTTCTTGAGTTTTTTGTTTTTTTGTTTTTTCTTTTCAGAATGTTAGGACATTTAGTTTTTTTTTGTTTGTTTGTTTTTTGTTTTGTTTTGTTTTGTTTTGTTTTTTTTAATTTTAGCGTTTGTAAGAGGTTTAGTAGTCTTTTTATGGTTTCAGATTTTTATTTGGGGTTTTAAAATTTTGTAAGTATTTCCTCAGAGTGTTTTAGGTTTTCTGGGGATTTTAGTGTTTTGTTGTATTTTTTTAGCTTTTTTTTTTTTTTTTTTTAAGGATTTTAGGTTTTTTATAGTTTTAGGGATTTTTTGGTGTCTTTTTAGTGTTCTTTACTTTTTCAGAATTATAGGTTTTTTTTTTTTTAGTGTTTTAGGGTTTTTTGTTTTTGTTTTTGAAAGGATTTAGGGTGTCTTAGTGTTTTAGGGTTTGTTTATGTGGTTTTTTTAAGAATATTATTTTTTTTAGGTTTTTTGGGATTTTAGGGACATTAGGGTTTTCTGTTTTTATTTATTTATTTATTTTTTATGGTCCTAGAAGCTTTTTTTTCCAGGTTTTTGGAGTTTTTAGTGTCTTTTTAGGGTTCTAGAGATTATTTTATTTATTTTAGGTTGTTTTAGGGTTTAGGGTTTTTAAAAATAATTTAGAGTTCTTGAGGTTTGTTTAGAATTTTAGTTTTTTTTCTTTCTTTTTTAGTTTTTTAAAGTTTTTTTAATAATTTAGGGTTTTTAAAAAAAGGTTCTTTCATTAAAAAATGATTTTGAACGGAAATAAAACTTGAGACCTGTGATTCATGTAATATATGTCAAAGAACCCAAAGAGTTGTTTTTGAGCTTTGAAACATGGGGCTGAGAATATAGCAAAACAGACCAGGACTTGCCCGAGCAGGCCCATCACCTCCCTATCTCCCACCTCTCTGACCTAAGTTAAATGTTACCAGGCTGCTGATGTTTAAATGGAACAATCATGTGAAACCGCGCCAATTCCTCCCCCAGCCACACTCCTTTTCTATAAAAATCCCTAGCTTCCAAGCCTCATGGTCGAATCCACTGTCTCCTGTGTGAGGTACGTTTCAACCCAGAGCTCTGCCATTAAAATACCTCGTATTGTTACATCAAGGTGTTGTGTTCTGTTCCTGAATTTTGGGTGCATGCAGAATCAGGAGTTGAGTGGGGGTTTCACCACTAGGTTCTTTCAATTTTAGGGTTTTCTAGAGTTTAGGGCGATCTTTTTTTTTATTGTTTGTTTGTTTGTTTGTTTTGTTTTTATGGCTTTATGGTTTTTAGGGTCTTGTTAGGGTTATTGAAGTTTTGTAAAATTTTAGGGCATTTTTATGGTTTTACAATTTTTTAGTGTCATTTTGGTGTTCTTGCTTTCTTTGAATTTAAGGTTTTTTATAAAATGTGTTTATTAAGTATTTTAGGGTTTTTGGTTTTTCTTAGCTTTTTAGGGCTCTTTTAGTGTTTGTTTAAAGATTCTAAGGTTTTTTAGAGTTTTCTTTTTTAAGGTTTTTGGTTTCTTTTAGAGGTTTTTTTTGTTTGTTTTTTCTTTTAGTTTTTTAGAATTCTTAGGGTTTGGCAGGGGTTGAGGGCCTTAGGGATTTTATGTAAGGTTATGAGTTTTTTATGTGGATATCCTTTATCAACTTGGATTTGAACTTTGTACAAGAAGATAGGAATGGATCATTTTGCATTCTTCTACATGCCGAAAACCAGTGGAAGCAGTACCATTTGTTGAAAATGCTGTCTTCTTGTCACTAGATGGTTTTGTACTCACTGTCACAGTTTAAGTGAGGATAGTTGTGTGGGTTCATTTCTGGGTCTTCAATTCTATCCTGTCCTGTTTATCCATGGCTAAACATAATCAAAAATAAGAATTAAAGGTTTGCCAGTAGTGTCTTAGCACCAGGACTAGTACCTTTGTAAGTTCTCATATATCATCTCAGATCTTCCACAGAGGCAACATTTTTTTCAAGGTTCAAACAGTCTCAAAACAATTTTCCACCCTCTAATTAGTGACCCAAACACAGAAAAGCCTTTATTCATACATTTTACTCAAATCTACACAGAAACACTTCAATATCAATCACTTCAAAACAGATATAAAGTCTTCACTGTACACTAACTTGAAGCTAGGCATAAAGGATTTCCTTTACACATCACTAAAAAAAAAAAAAAAAGAGAAAAACTTTATAAAATTAATATCGTATCTCAACTCTGAATATTACACACACATGAGGGAAGCATTGCTTTAATCATAGTGATTATATCAAAAAGGTCCAACAAGTCACCTCATAGAAGACAATCCATGATCACTAGTGTCCACAAAACATAAACACATAAATCATTTTCTAGTTCCATATGATTAACAGTATTTTAACTTCGGTCATTGAAACTTTTAAAAGTAAAATCTTAAGAAAATGCTTTACTGGTCTGTAGAGATTTCTCAGAATATAAGGGTACACACTGCCCTTCCTGGTGCTCAATGTTCAGATTCAAACATTCACATCAGGTGGCTCAGAACACCCTTCAGGGAGATCAGAAAGTTACTCATGTGCAAATACCTCTACACACACACACACACACACACACACACACACATTTTAATAATAAAACAAAATCTTAAAAGACCATATATTATTTATTATTTATTTAAAATGTCCCCGTACAAAAGCTGATGAGCTCCTGAAGGATTGATGAGTGGACTGGTTCTGACATCACTCTATAACTAGCCAAGTATGGAAACATTGTCCCATTTACCTTCCTTTGGCTTCCAAGCGATGCCACAATGGTGTAAGAAGCTGGAATTCTGCTAGGAAAACCAAGATGAGAGAAGTAAAACCTGAAGATCTGGACCAACTAGAGGTACATTTATCCTCTTTGAATGTGGTTTCATTAGTTTTGACAACTGGTCTACCTTGAAACCAAGATTAAGGTGAGTCAAAATTAGGTGGGGCCACACTTATAATAAGACTGCATAGTTGTGTATATCTCTAAACATCTACTTAAATATAATCATTTGCCTAGAAAATCAAGTTGATCAGATGGTATATTTGGATATTATTAAACTATGTTCTTCTTTCCAATGTGGCTATGTTCAATAAAGTTTCCTTCTATGATTTTCCATATAACATATGCAGAGTGACCATATGTATGGCTCCAGAAGAGCAAGGTGGCAATGGGTGTGGCAGAACAATAGAGTTGCAGGCTCCTCACAGACCTAAATAGTGAAACCTGAGCAAACAGGTTTCAGCCTGATGGAGGGAGGAGGTTACATAGCATGGCTTAAATAGAAGCTTGTTTGTGATATACACATACTAACCTACAAGACTGAATTGATTTAATAAAAATCTGACATAGTACCTACTTCTTATAAAATGAAAATTCCCAGATATTTATTTGTAGTTGCGAAGATCATCTGTTTGCAACAAATATCTGGAGATATGCATATGTGAGAACAACCTTGAGTGACATATAAAACTGACATAGTCATATATTGCACTGAGAATGATCAACATCCCATCCAACTGATTATATATATACTCATAGAATTCAATCTACAGAGAATGCATTTTTCCTTTTCACTAACATTTAAATGGATAAAGAATGTAGCCTCAATGGATCCTGCAGTAGATTGATTTCTAGCTTTTGGAAAACATTCTACACTAACTTCTATAGTGACTGCAAAGTCATAAACCTGACAGACATGAATACTGTACCTGTTTCTTTTCTTTTTTTTAAGATTTATTTATTATTATACCTGAGTGTAGCTGTCTTCAGATGCACCGGAAGAGGGCATTCGATCTCATTATGCATGGTTTTGAGCCACCATGTGGTTGCTGGGATTGGAACTCAGGACCTCCGGAAGAGCAGTTGGTGCTCTTAACCACTGAGCCATCTCTCCAGCCCCTGTACCTGTTTCTTTACATGCACATTTACATTTGTTTTAGACAAATACATTGGGGAATAAAATATGATACAGTGGATAAATCAGATAATGCTTATACTAGACTTGTAGAGAGATGAGTATATGGATGTTCTGATGGTTGAAAAGAGGACATGAATTGACAGAAGGAAATATGACTATCATATAATCCTGATGGTTGATTACTAAAAAATAGAAAACCAAGAGTCCACCTCCGGAAGAAAGGCAGTGTACTAAGTGGAGAGATGGGCTTGTCGTGGAATTTTTCTTATCTAAAAGGACTGCAGGGACAAAAATGGAGAAGAGACTGAGGGAAAAGAGGTCCAGTGACAGACCCAACTTGGAATCCAGCTCAAGAGGGGGCTCCAAGGCCTGACAGTATTATTGATCTTATGGTCTACTTCCAGACAGAAGCCTAGCATAGCTCTTTTTTCAAGAAGTCTAATAAGCAGATGACTGAAACAGGAACAGATCCATACACCTAACCAATGCACTGAAATCGGGGACCCGTATGGCATAAATAGGGAAAGGCTGAAAGAATTTGAGCAACGACATATGAAGATCAACATTCTGAACTAACCTGGACCCTTGAGATCTCTCAGACACTGAGCCACCAAAAAGGCTGCATACAACATCTAGAATGAGCCCCCAACTCATGTAAAGCATAGCGCTGCCTGGTCTAGGCTTAGGGAGAGATGACATTGCTAACTCTCCACAGAGTTTAGGTTCCAGGAAGTGAGCAGTTCTGGTATGGTGGGTGGAGGTTGGGAGGGATGGGAGAGTAGGGACATACTCTTTGTGTCAGGGAGATGAGGAATGGGATGAGAAAAAGTTGGTGGGTCAGACCAGGATGGGGATAAAATGTGGACTGAAAAAAAAAAGAGAAATATTTTTTAAAATAATTAAAAGAGAAAAACATTTTTAATCTTGTTAACTGGAATGCTGCCTCTGGGTCCTTTAGTTAATTTGACTAGGGACTTATCAGAAATGCAATATATTTACGTTTGTATTTGTACATTTATATATCATATGTCTCTCTCTCTCTCTCTCTCTCTCTCTCTCTCTCTCTCTCTCTCTCTCTCTCTCTCTTTGTGTGTGTGTGTGTGTGTGTGTGTGTGTGTGTAGGTGTGTGTAATAAAACTTCCAGACCCCCTTCAAGAGGAAAAAAATACATGGGAAATATTTTCTAATATGAGCTCAAGAGATAACCTTCTCAGAGAAAATGTTTGGCATGTTGTTTCAGGGCTCTAAAGTTATCAACTTCTATTTCAGGGAAATTTTAAATACAGGAGGCATAATTGAGAAATCCTCTTTATATAAAATGCAGGATAGAAATCAAAACTCAAAGGAATTCAGAAGCAAAAGCAACAAAAATAATAAACTTGAAAATAGGTAGAGCATTTATCTAGGTGTTTATGTCTATTCAAATTCATCTTTTTAAAACTTTTTTATTAAGTAATATTAATCATTTATATTCCAAATGTTACTGCAGCTCCCAGATTCCCCTTACTGTGATTTTCCCCTTCCCTTTCCCCTTTGTTTCTGAGAGTGTGCTCCCCCATCCATCCTAACCTCACTGCCATCATCTCTGGGGGAACATATTCTACTGATTTAAATTCATCCTCACTCATGAGGTCAGACAAGGCAGTCCTCAGCTACATATACACCATGGCTATGGACTAGCTCATATATGTACTTTGGGTGGTTGTTTAGGCTCTGGGACCTCTGAGGGCTTCCACGTTATTGATACTGTTGTTCTTCCAATGGGGTGTCACACCCTTCAACTCCTTCAGTTTTTCTGTTAATTCTTCCATAGTTGTCTCTTACCTCAATCTAATGGTTGGCTGTAACTATCTGCATCTGTCTCAGTCAGCTGCTTGTAGGGCCTTTCAGAAGATAGCAATGAAAGTCTACTGTATGAAAGAACAACATGGCATAAGTAATAGTGTCAGTGTTAGAACTTTCAACTGAAAATAGATCTTTTTAAAATTTTTTAATTGGGTATTTATTTCATTTACATTTCCAATGCTATCCCAAAAATCACACACACACACACACACACACACACACACACACACACACACACACACACACACACTTCCCCACCCACCCACTCCCACTTCTTGGCCCTGGCATTCCCCTGTACTGAGGCACAATGTATTCACAAACACTGGGCCTCTCTTTCTACTGATGGCCAACTAGGCGATCTTCTGATACAAATGCAGCTAGAGAAACAAGCTCCGGGGAGTTTGGGGGTGGGTGTATTTGTTAGTTCATATTGTTGTTCCACCTATAGGATTGCAGATCCCTTCGGCAACCAATTCCAAGCATTCTTGTTCTCATAAAGACTATGTTTTGACAACTTCAATTAATCAAACAAGCAACATGGGAGCATATTTTTGAATCTTAGCAGTGTGCTTTCGAACAGGATGTCTTTCCAAATAACCCCTCAACAAATGACATTTCTATGCATATCCATGAATACTGTTTATCGAATTTATTATTTACATGTATTGCTTTTGATTTTACTTTTATAAATGATTTTTTTGTATGCATATGATCATTTTGTCACAGGCAGATCATATTAGACATGGCTGGGAGCCACCATGTGTTTTTTGGGAATTGCACTCAAGACCTTTGGAAGAACAATCACTGAACCATCAATTCAGCCTCTCCACTGATTTTCTCATCTTAGAGTTTAAAAAGCTTTTGGAGTGACACATTAGCCTGTTTGCTGTGGGAAGCAGTATGGCTGCAGGCCCCATGAAACCCACTTGTTTACTGCCTTGCCCGAGCTGCTCAGTGAGGCTACACGTGTGTTCTGCCTGCCAGGCTGGAATGTTCCTCATGATTGGGACCTGTCAGCCTATCTGTTAATGACCTGAGCTCATACCTGGAGCATGTGTGAATTCTGATTGGATGAGGTGGGGTGGAGCTAGAAGGAGGTGAGTCAGCACAAGTAGTGAAGAGAGTAGTTTTAGCCCCTGCTGTGAGTAGAAGTAGAAGATAAGCTGTTGTAATATGAGTTGGTTTAGCCCTTGCCATGAGTAGAAGTAGAGTAAGAGAAGCTGTTGTAATAGGAGAAGTTTAGCCCTTGCCCCAAGAAGAAGCTGCTGGGGAAGAGAGCTGTAAAGTTGCCCAAAGTAAAGTTGCTGTGTGTACCCGACTTGGTGTCCTTTTCTTTCGTGTTACCACCGGCTAGAAGGACCCATAACAGTTTGCTGTATCTGTGTAATCCCATATATAATTCTTACTCCATTTGCTATGCTGGAATATTTTTAATATTTACTCTATTAGTGTTTGTAACTCTCAAATATTGACATTGAATTTAACATGGTAATGCAATTTTTGCAGACACATTAAATGTCCCTAAATGGGGTTGCTATCCCACAGTTAAAAACTCTGACACAGAATTGTTCCTATCTGAAAGAACTGCAGGGACAATAATGAAGAAAGACATGAAGAAAAGGAGGTTCAGTGACAGGACCAAAGTGGGATCCAGTTCAAGGGGATGTTCTATGGCCTTACCCTATAGCTTAGGTTATGGTGTTCTTACAAAAATGATCCTAGTATGACTGCCCACTGAAAGATCCAACAAGCACCTGAGGGAGTCAGATGCAGATATTAATATCTAAACAATTTATAGAAATTGCCAACCCTCATGGTTAAATTAGAGAAAAGATGGAAGAGGTTGAGAAGGAGTGTAACACTGTAGGAAGACCAATAGTCTCAACTCTCCTTGATCTCATAGGCACTGGGTCACCAATGGAGCAGCATACATCAGCTGATATGAGGCCCCAGTAGAGCAGAAGACTGCCAGGTCTGCACTCAGTCAGATAAGATGCACCTAAAACTCAAGATGCTGGAGGTTCCAGGAAGTGAAGAAATCCGGTTGGGTGGCCTGGAGGATTGGGCATCCTCATGGAGATGGGGCCTGGGAGGAGACATGTGGCATGTAACAGTCAGAGGGTGGGTCAGAAGGGAATAGAATCTGGATTGAAAAAAACAATGAAAAAATAATGCAAAAAAAAAAAAAAACAAAAAACAAAAAACAAAACAAAAAACAAAAAAAAAAAACAAAAAAAACGAAAAGAAAGATGATCCTACAATAAGCAATTCAATGTTGAGAACTTGGGAAACAACACATTTTTTTTTAATTTTTAATATTTTTTATTACATATTCTCCTCAATTACATTTCCAATGCTATCCCAATAGTCCCCCATAGCGCCCCCCACTTCCCTACCCACCCATTCCCATTCTTTTGGCCCTGGCATTCCCTATATTGGGGCATATAAAGTTTGCAAGTCCAATGGGCCTCTCTTTCCAGTGATGGCCGACTAGGCCATCTTTTGATACATATGCAGCTAGAGACAAGAGCTCTGGGGTACTGGTTAGTTCATCATGTTGTTCCAACTATAGGGTTGCAGATCCCTTTAGCTCCTTGGGTACTTTCTCTAGCTTCACCATTGGGAGCCCTGTGATACATCCAATAAATGACTGTGAGCATCCACTTCTGTGTTTGCCAGGCCCCGGCATCGTCTCACAAGAGACAGCTATATTTGGGTCCTTTCAGCAAAATCTTGCTAGTGTATGCAATGGTGACCACGTTTAGAGGCTGATTATGGGATGGATCCCTGGATACGGCAGTCTCTAGATGGTCCATCCTTTCATCACAGCTCCAAACTTTGTCTCTGTAACTCCTTCCATGGGTGTTTTGTTCCCAAATCTAAGAAGGGACACAGTGTCCACATTTTGGTCTTCGTTCTTCTTGAGTTTCATGCGTTTAGCAAATTGTATCTTATATCTTGGGTAGCCTAAGTTTTGGAATAATATCCACTTATCAGTGAATACATATTGTGTGAGTTCCTTTGTGATTGTGTTACCTCACTCAAGATGATGCCCTCCAGGTCCATCCATTTGGCTAGGAATTTCATAAATTCATTCTTTTTAATAGCTGAGTAGTACTCCATTGTGTAAATGTACCACATTTTCTGTATCCATTCCTCTGTTGAGGGGCATCGGTGTTCTTTCCAGCTTCTGGCTATTATAAATAGGGCTGCTATGAACATAGTGGAGCATGTGTCCTTCTTACCGGTTAGGATATCTTCTGGATATATGCCTAGGAGAGGTATTGCTGGATCCTCCGTTTGTACTATGTCCAATTTTCTGAGGAACTGCCAGACTGATTTCCAGAGTGGTTGTACAAGCTTGCAATCCCACCAACAATGGAGGAGTGTTCCTCTTTCTACACATGCTCGCCAGCATCTGCTGTCACCTGAATTTTTGATCTTAGCCATTCTGACTGGTGTGAGGTGGAATCTCAGGGTTGTTTTGATTTGCATTTCCCTGATGATTAAGGATGTTGAACATGTTTTCAGGTGCTTCTCTGCCATTCGGTATTCTTCAGGTAAGAATTCTTTGTTCAGTTCTAAGCCCCATTTTTTAATGGGGTTATTTGACTTTCTGGAGTCTACCTTCTTGAGTTCCTTATATATATTGGATATTAGTCCCTTATCTGATTTAGGATAGGTGAAGATCCTTTCCCAATCTGTTGGTGGTGTTTTTGTCTTATTGATGGTGTCTTTAGCCTTGCAGAAGCTTTGCAGTTTCATGAGGTCCCACTTGTCAGTTCTCGATCTTACAGCCATTGCTGTTCTATTCAAGAATTTTCCCCCAAACAACACATTTTATTGTATAATGAACTCTATGATTTATTTTTCATTTTTGTGGGATTTGTATTTGTTTATGTGCTAAGAGAGAACATGTACAGCAAATGTATGTAGGAATGTACAACACATCTAAGTGATAAAGAATACAATTAAAGTATATTGTCAGAAAACCAGAAAAAATAATCAATCTAAATTTTTAAAGAAAATACTTCACTTAACAGAAATAAGAACTTTTTACAGAATTTTCTAGAAATTTTCAGGATCTTATGAATGTTGAATTTTCTCCTATCTGTGTCTTTTTTATAAGTACAGATTAATATTTATCTTGCCACATTTCCTGGTAAGTGACCTAGAGAAACTGGATTGTAGTATTTGGCCTGCTATCCAATATGTGATTGATATAGGATTTTACTTGGCAGTCCAAACACTGCCAGGGCCCATCTTTATCTATTAAAATTGTGCACAAATTGTGGACTGTAAAAAGGAATTAACAAATCGTGTGAATTTTGATAGAAATATTTGAATTAATAATTTTCTTCACATTCCAGTACATTCAGTTTAACTCTTGCAGTACATGGTAATAATTGATGTTTGTTATTTTACTCACAGTAGAGAAAGGTTTGTGTTTTACAATATTTTTGAGACAATCATAGTTAAGGACATCTCTTATATGTAAAAAAAAAACATGTCATTTGTGAATCTTATGTATATTAAGTCACTATGGATAGACTCTTACTGTTTTGCTCTTTATGATGTCAAACTTATCTCAGTAAGTAAAGGAAGGTTTCCTTACTAAGTTTGACCTTTTCCATATGTTCAAGAAAAACCTGCCTTCACCCACTTTGGACATTCTAATTGTTAGCCTATGAGACTCTCATACAATGTTTTTAAAATATCTTCCAAAATTCATACATGGCAAACACCAATATTCAAAATCTCATCTTGTGCTAATATGCTAAATAACTCTATGCTGTATCACGGTTTTCTCTTTTTCATTGTTAATATGTGTGTAACTGCCAATGTAAGCTTCTTGATGAAAAGATATTAAAAAAAAAACATTTAAGTTTATGCAGATGTAAGAATGATTCTTGGGCATTGTGTAAGAAAACATACTTAGAGAGAGGTAAAGAAAAATATTGCTAGCTTATTTTCATTTTTAAAATTAGATTAGATATTTTTTTCTCACAGGGATAGGTATTATGATAGCTTCCCCTATTATATCTTTTATACTTCCTATATAATCCTCAATATTTTATTGCATTGAAAGACAAATACATAAAAAATTTAATGTCCAATGACTTTAACAAAAATAAACAACCAAACAAGAGAGGAGCATAATAAACAGACAAATAAAAGGAGATGGGAACACACAAGAAAATTAAAGAGACATGGAACTCATATTAAAATAAATCAAAATGTAAAGCTCTAATATACAAAAAACTTGTTTGGTTAAAAACAAAAACAAAACATTAACATAAAATTTGAATCCAAGACAAATAGAAAAAAAAAAAAAAAAAAGGTCCGCAAGATTCCCTGCAGTAGAGGGCCAACAAAAAATATGAAATTCATTGCACTTTTCATCTGTCCTATTGACTTGTTATATTAAATTAAATATGGATTCTTCTTAACTAGGACATTATACTTTGGTATTGAGATCAAGCTTACTATTAGAAGTTATTTCTTTTATTGGAAATGTGTGTGTGTGTGTGTGTGTGTGTGTGTGTGTGTGTGTGTGTGTGTGTATTGGATTTTTGAGACTGGTTTCTCTGTAAAGCCCTGGATGTCCTAGAACTCATTTTGTAGGCCAAGACACCCTTACTGAATAAAAATAAATTATGGACATATAGCAGTTCAATCCCTTACACAACACCTAAAATATAGGTTGATTTACAGAGCTATCCTGGGAAACATCTCATGGATTTTAACCTCTCATGTAAACAATGTCAAAAAACCAGATCATTCTAATCTCTTTGGTAATAAAACAAGGCTACAGCATATACCAAACAAGAATTAAAAAACATGTGCAAGTTGGTTACAAATCAATTCTATTGTTTTTAAAATTACTAGATGAAAGTATCTATATTTCATTTCATAACTCCAAAATTATGAAATAAAATAGAATTCCAAAGGCCTTTGAGATAACAATTTATCATATCCCATGACTCTCATTACCCATGTAAAAATGTCAACACATCTGAAACACTTGCAAGTTTTAAAATTCTTTACACTCAATATATTTGTTACCTTTAAAGACTGGCACAGAAATAATTAACATGATACAGTTTTTGAAGCTATGAGCATGATCTTTTAAGGATAACAAAATAACCCACCCCAAGCTTAACCAAAATTAGTAGTTCAGCAGATAATAGAAGTTTGTGTTTCATGGACTACATGATTTACTTTTCTCTTCTTTCTTTCCTTCCTTTTTTTTTTTTGTCAGATTTATGGTTTATGTTTTTGTGTTTTACCCTAAGAGAGATAATGAAGAAAAAAATGTGTGTTGGTAACAGAGGAGAACATGAACATATTTGATAGAAGATGAATATTACATTAAAATATACTGTTTGAAAATTAGGAATACTAAACAATTTAAAGTTTATATGTAAATTACAGAACAGATTTTTCAAAAAAATTTTTTGGCTGATTTGAGAAATTTTCAGGAGAGTTAACCATTAAATATGTCTTCTTTCTATTTTTTAATTTTATGTACAGATTGATAATTATCTTGAATTTTTCCTATTGTGTGACCTACAGAAACTGGTTTGTAGACTTTGGCATTTTCACCTATATCATGATTGAATTGGTATGTTACTTGCCAGTCCAAAAAAAATGACTAGACTCAACAACCTTGCATACACTAAACGGTCTAGTCTCTCTGGGCTCCATGCTCATTTGTCTTGTCAGTAGCTCCCAGATACCTCACCAGGGTACCACTGGAGACACGGTATGAGGTTGTGGTGTTACAATATTCTGGAGGTTCTTCTATCTCTGGATAGATCTTGTTGTTTGTTTCTAAACACACTAAGTACATAAAGGTCATTTTTAATACTTATAAATATGATTGTTTTGTTTTGTTTTGTTTTGTTTTGTTTTGTTTTGTTTTGTTTTGTTTTGTTTTGTTTTGTTTTGCTTTGCTTTGCTTTGCTTTGCTTTGCTTTGCTTTGCTTTGCTTTGCTTTGCTTTGCTTTGCTTTGCTTTGCTTTGCTTTGCTTTGCTTTGCTTTGCTTTGCTTTGCTTTGCTTTGCTTTGCTTTGTTTTGTTTTGTTTTGTTTTGCTTTGTTTTGTTTTGTTTTGTTTTTGGAGACTGGGTTTTCCTGTGTATCTCTGGCTCTCCTGGATCACAATCTGTAGACCATGCTGGCCTCAAAATCAAAAATCCACCTAACTATGCCTCCCAAATTCTGGGATTTAATGCATGGGAAACCAATGCCTGGCAATCCTATAACTTTTACCTCTAAAAATAAACCCTAAAATTTTCAAAAAATAATAATAGTGAAAAACTCTAAAAATAAATAAATAAATAAATAAATAAATAAAGATAAACAATAAATTTTTTTTGAAAAAAATCCCCAAAATCCTAAACACCATAAAATTCTAAAAATAAAAAAAACAAAAAAAACAAACACTAAAAATACGCTAAAGTACTGAAAACCAAAAATAAAAATCTAAAACACTCCAAAAGTAAAACCATAAACATACACTAAAACCATGAAATCCAAAAAAAACCCTCTAAAACAATAATCAAAAAGGCCTAAATACCCTTTTAAAAACCCTTAAATTCTAAAAAATAAAAAAAAGAAAAAAATACATAGTAAGCCTGATATGTCCAAAGAGTCATCATCTTTTCTTCCTTCATTCCTCTTTCCCTTTCTTTCTTTCTTTCTTTCTTTCTTTCTTTCTTTCTTTCTTTCTTTCTTTCTTTCTTTCTTCTTTCTTCCTTTCTTCCTTTCTTCCTTTCTTCCTTTCTTCCTTTCTTCCTTTCTTCCTTTCTTCCTTTCTTCCTTTCTTCCTTTCTTTGTGTGTGTTTTTGGAGACTGGGATTCTATGTGTATACCCTGGTAGTCCCGGAAATCACTATTTACACCGAGATGACCTACAACTCAGAAATACACCTGCCTATGCCTACCAAGTCTGAGATTTAAGGCATGGATCACCACTGCCTGACAACACTAAACCTCTTAAACCCCAAAAATATAAAACTTTAATTTTTAAAAAATAATCAAGAACACACACACACACAAACACACACACACACAGACATACACACATACACACACACACACACACAAGAAGTCAAATAAAACAGTCAAAAAAATTAAAAAAATGAACTAAACACTAATAAGAACCGAAAATCAAGAAAAAATCCTAAAATTCTTAATAAACAAAGAAAAAAAAACATATACTAAAAACCTTAAAGCCAAAGTTCTAAAAAACGTTGTTCTAAAACCCCAACAAAAACCGTAAAAAAAAAAAATCTAAAATTCTAAATATATATATATTTTTGAGTGGTATCCTAATGCAGTTGCCTCAACTTGGACTTCGGGGGATAAAAGCAGCCATTACTCATTTTGGGAAAGAACCTCCTATTCTAATTGTGCCTTATTCCTCTGCTCAAGTTCACATCCTGGCACAACAACTAACGATTGGGCAGAATTGGTTGCCTCCTGTTCAGGACAAATTAATAATCATTATCCAAAACATCCAAATTTACAGTTTGCCTTAAGCCAAGTCATAGTGTTTCCAGTAGTAACAGCCAAATACCCACTTCCAGATAGGGTAGTAGTGTATACAGATGGATCCAAATCTGGCAGAGGTGCATATGTAGTAAATGACCAAGTAACATCTAAACAGTATAATGAGACATCACCGGAGGTTGTAGAGTGTTTGGTGGTTCTAGTGGTCCTTGACACTTTTCCTGGACCACCCAATATTGTATCTGATTCCTTATATGTGGTTAATGCAGTTAATACGCTTGAAGTTGATGGCTTAATTAGACCCTCTAGCAAGCTTGCTCATATTTTTCAGCAAATTCAGTCAGCCTTGTTACATAGAATTCATCTTGTGTGTATTACTCATGTTAGGGCTTATTCTGGCCTTCCTAGCTCTATGTCTCATGGAAATGACTTGGCAGACAAAGCCACTAGAATCGTGGCTGCTGCTCTGTCTTCACAGGCTTTCATAAATGATTCCACATGATGGTTGAAACATTATGCTGCCATTTCACTTTAACCAGGAAGGAAGCAAATGACATTGTCACCCAATGTCAAAACTGTTAATATCTGCCTACTCCTCATGTAGGGGTAAACCACCGAGGCATCAGGCCATTACAGGTCTGGCAAAGGGATGTCACTCGTATTTCCTCCTTTGGAAGAAATCAATATTTACATGTTTCCATTGACACCTGCTCTGCTGTTATGTTTGCTACAGCTTTAACAAGTGAGAAAGCCTCTCATGATATACAGCACTGTTTAGAAGCATGGAGTGCTTGGGGCAAGCCCACAATCCTTAAAAATGATAATCTGACAGGATATACCTCTGCTAAATTTCAGCAATTTTGTCATCAAATGAATATCACTCACCTGACTGGCCTTCATTATAACCCTCAAGGACAAGGCATGGTGGAACATGCACACCGTAATCTCAAGTCTTATTTTATAAAACAAAAGGGGGAAGTTGATGAGACTCTGCTCTCACTGCCAAGATTAGCTGTCTCCATGGCACTCTTTACAATTAATTTTTTGAATCTTGACTAGCAAGGTCCCTCTGCAGGCGATCGACACAGCTCAGACCCTGATAGACCAAAGAAAATGGTGAAATAGAAGCATGTGTTATCTGGTCTGGGGAAAGGCCTGGATCATACTTTGTTAAGATCCAGGGGAGCTGTTTGTGTTTTTCCACAGTGTGAAGACAACCCATTTTGGCTTCCAGAACGACTCACCCGCAAGATAGTAATCAAGGATGGTGTGGAAGATGCTGACCTCCCGAGGACTGCTCCTGATTCTGACAATGCTGAACTTGTCTCATGTTCCTAGAATGATGGGCAAACAGAGATGGGCCATTCTCTTGACTTTCCCTAAACCAATGCCAGTTCGCCATGATGCTATAGTTTTTCCAAAATTCTTTACTACTAATAAAATATTAGATTTACCATATCTACCCTATGATCCCACCCAAGCATCATTAGGAGAAAATCACTCTTTATTAGAACAGGGTTCTTTATGTCATCAAACTAATGGACCAGGAAAATGTATAAACCTCACAGTCCGAGCCTTGGGGATGTTTAATGTTCACCGAGGAGGCTGGGTGAGCACAATCCAAGATAATTCCAAAGCAGATATAACCAGTACATATCGGACCTTACGGCAGGAGGCAATTTGGGTCAATGGTAAATTTCCACCACTTAACTTTTCAGACAAAGAATGTCCTCCACAACAAAAAATAGCCCTACATTATAGATTGGAAGATGAAGGTCTGATCTTGCCTTGGTCTGATTGTCAATCCTCCATCACTCGTTAGGCAGATCAGAGTAAAACCTTTTCCTAATCTCCCAACATGATGGCTGACCCAGAGAATGAATTTATTATGAAAAAGGGACTTTTCATACAGGACTTTACAATGCATCCCTTTCATAGTGGGTACTTTGTGGAGTCAATGGCAGTTGTACAGAACTCAATCCTTTGACTTTATCCAGGGAGGAGCAGTTGGAAAGGCTTCTTTTACTGGCATCTCCAGATTTGCTCAGTATTGGAGAATACATTGACTCCCTGGACTCTTATGGATAAACTAATACCAGCGTAGAGATCACTGGGTTCAATAAAACTTTGCAAACCAGATTAATTACCCACCTATGCCAGTCTGTGTTTACCCCACTTTCTTGTTTATTCTTTCAAATGATTCATTTGAAGTCTGTTTCAATGATTCTTGTAGGATTTCTCAATGTTGGGATGTAACAAAGGACACCAGTGCCATGGTGGCATGCATACCTTGTTGGATCCCTGTTCCAGAGGAAACACCCTCCACCATATCCCTGTTTCAAAAAAAAAAGAGATTTTGCCATTACTACTGCCATAATTATAGCAATTTCAGCTAGTGCAGCTGCTGCTACAGCTGCAGGGTACATTATGGCTAGTATGGTTCAGTCAGGCACAAAATTAAATCAGCTTTCAGCAGATCTGACTGATGCCATCACAGTCCTAACTTCTGCTAGTACTAAGTTAAACGGAGGGCTGATAAATTTGAATCAGTGCCTTGACCAGGCATAGGAACAGATAGGCGTCCTATACCAGATGGTCCAGTTGGGTTGTGAACGAAAGTTGTGTGCTCTGTGTATTACCAGTGTCCAATATGAAAATTTTACTCATGCAGCTAATCTGTCTTGACAGCTTTACTTGTATCTTTCAGGAAATTGTTCTGAGGGATTCGGTGAGTGTCTTGAGGCCCTGAGGGTCGCAGTTTTAAAGATCAACTCAATGTGAGTGGACCTGTCATTGACAGAGGGCCTCTCCTCCGGGATTTCATCTGCATTTTCTTATTTTAAGGAATGTTTAGGGTTAGGCTTATTTGGTGTTGCCACCTGCTGTGGACTTGGGTTCATGCTCTGGTTGGTTTGCAAGCTTAGAACCCAACAAACAAATGACAAGGTTGTGATAGCTCAAGCACTTGCTGACATTGAGCAAGGGGCCTCCCCCGAAATCTGGCTATCTATGCTCAAGAATTAGTTGACACTGGTGGCTGACCTCTTTTGTAGAGTTTGCCCTAGGTCATTTAGTAGTTAGTGTCACATAGCACTGCAATATCCAGGGACGGGCACCTTTCCTCATGCACAGATCAACCTAAGACATGCGGCCCAGTTGCAATAGGGTTACCCTATGACGGGAAAGGCTGTGACATTAGAGGAATGACCTAAGACAGGAGCCACAGCGGATGGGCAATATTACAAAGACCTATTCCAGCCTCATTTTAATAAAATAAAATGAGGGGGAGATGTGGAGAGCTGTGCGGCTAGCAATCTCCATTATATGATGGTGCTAGCCTCTGCCTAATTAGTAAACAAGCCTTGTGCGCAAGTGCAAGAGTGAACTCATGCCTAGTCACTGCCTATCTCGGGGCATAATAATGGGCTTATGGGAAAGCAACGAATCAGGAGGTGACAGGCCACATCAGGTGATGAAAGGCCATGGCTGAGGGCTATATAAGCAACGGAATAGGGGTCTTACCTCCTGAAGAAATAATAAAGCTTTTTCCGGCAGAAGGATTGTGTTGTCAGAGTGTGTTCTTGATGGAGAGAACAATAGCTTGGGACATTCTTTCTTTCTTTCTTTCTTTTTTCTTTTTCCTTTCTTTCTTTCTTTCTTTCTTTCTTTCTTTCTTTCTTTCTTTCTTTCTTTCTTTCTTCTTCCTTCCTTCCTTCCTTCCTTCCTTCCTTCCTTCCTTCCTTCCTTTCTTTCTTTCTTTCTTTCTTTCTTTCTTTCTTTCTTTTGTTTTTTTTTGAATTTTTAGACAATGGGTTTCTCTTTGTATCCCTGCCAATACTGGACATGCCTCTGTAAACCATGCTGGCCATGAACTAAGAAATCCAATACTTCTTCCTCTCAAGTGCTGGGATTTAAGGCATGAACCACCACTGCCTGGCAACCCTGAAACTCTTAAACTCCCGAATTAACACTTAAAATTAAAAAAAAAAAAAAAAAAAAGAAAGAAAAGAAAAGAAAAGGTAAGAAAAGAACAGAAAATAAAAGAAAACTCAAAAACACAAATAAACAAACAAGAAAACCCTGAAAAAAAAATATAACTTTAAAAAAATACTTAATAAAACACCCCAAATGAAAAAAAAAAACCCTAAAATCTTTAAAAAAAAGAACAAACACTAAAATTGCACTAAATACTCAAAACCAAAAAAAAATGTCTAAAACAGTTTTTTAAATCCCTACAAAAGCCTTAACAAAAACACTGAAACTATAAATAATAATAATGATGATGATGATTAATATTATTATTATTAATATATACATACTTAAATATACAGATATAACTATATGAAAATAGTGTTTATATTATACCATATATAATGTATACATCACATAACATATAATGTATACATGACATCATTCATATGCACAGGACACTGAAATGACAGGTACTAAGCTCATATATAAAGTATGTATATGTGTATAAATTTATACATATTTTATATATTTCAACTTTATTAATCATAAATATATATATGTATATATATATTTAGTAAATGAAATATCTGTATACTTCACATATATTTATATAAAATACTTATAAATATATAATGCATTTAAATTAATCATATGCTACATATATAAGTATTTTAATATATCATATATAATTATATATTGTTATGTATCTGGCATATACATTTTATATACACACAGGAAAATTATATATGACATATACATAAATATATACCCATACTGTTTATATTATTTATGTTATATCTATAACATAGTATAGATATTAAGATAAATGCAATATGTATATTAGTATTGATAAATATATGATATATACATAAATTTCAATATATAAATGAACATATGTGGATATAGGTGTAAATTTAAAGTTTTGTATAAAAGCTGATAAATATAAAAAGTCAAAAATTTACATATATAAAATATGTTATATTCCATACACATAATATAGATTCAGGAAGTGACTCCACCACAATGGTATGTGACCATTCCGTCACCAGATATGAGAATACCCGGACAGGAAGTGGCTGCATGGTGACAGGAAGTAGCCATAGCCTAACCGGAAGTGACCCTGTTGTCAAATGTGAGCATGTTGTCAAATGAAGCAGCCACATCATGACCAGAAGTGAACGGAAGTGACCTTGTCTTTACAGGAAGTGGCTTCAGAATGACCGGAAGTGATTGTAACGTTACCGGAAGTGGCAGTGAAGTAGGTTTTTCTTCTTGGTTTTGTTGTTTCTCAGGGTGGGTATGATCTTGCAGTAGGAATTTTTACAGGGTTTAATGTTTGTTTATTTTTTATTTTTCAGGGGTTTGATGTATTTTTGGGTTTTTTTAAAAGGATTTTAGGATTTGAGGTCCATTTTTAGGGTTTTTGGTGTTTTTTGGATCTTTTTTCTGTTCTTGAGGGTTTTTTTTTTTAGAATTTTGGTGTTTTTATTTTGGAATTTTAGGGTTTCTTTTAGTTTTTATTAAGTCTTTTAGGGATTCTTAAAAGTATTTATAGGGTTCTGTTAGGGTTTTTAAATGAGTTTAGGGTTTTTCATGGTTTTTGGCGATTCTTTTAAGTCCATAGGTTTGAAGAGGTCTTTCGGGGGATTTTTGTTTGTTTTTTTGAAAGGGGGTTTATGGATTTTAGGGTATTTTTAGGGTTCGAGAGTTGTAGAATTTAGGATTTTTTTAGGGTTTTAGAATTCTTAGGGTCTTTTTAGAGTTCTTGTGTTTTCTTTGTATTTTTGAAATTTTAGGTTTTTAAAAATACATATTAACTATTTTAAAATTTTTTTATCTTTTTGCACCTGTTTTAGGGATTGTTTAAGGATTTTAGGGTTTTGGGTTTTTTTTAAGGTTTTAGGGTTCTTTTAATGTTTTTAAAAGATTTTAAGTTTTTTTTCAGTTTTTTTTTTTTGCGATTTTCTTTTCACATCTTAGATTTTGGTTTTGTTTTGTTTTGTATTGATTTGTTTTTCTTTCTTTTTTTTTTTTTAATGGTTTTAGGCCTTTCTGGCTCTTTTTAGAGTTTTAGAGTTTTTTGTAGGATTTTTGTTGATTTTTTAAAGCCTCAGATTTTTTTTGTTTGTTTTGTTGTTGTTGTTGTTTTGTTTGTTTGTTTGTTTTACTTTTTAGGTTCTTTTCATGTTTTTTTTTTTTTAAGGATTTTTTTGTAAGTCTAAGGTTTTTTTTTTGTTTTTGTTTTTTTTTTTGTTTTTTTAACAGTTTCAGGTTGTCTAATTTTGGTTTTCGGGTTTTTATTTTCTTTTTAGGGTTTTCAAGGTTTTTTTAGAATTTTATGGGTTTTTTTCTAGAGGTTTAGTATTCTTTTGGGATTATCAGGTTTTACTTAGGGTTTTAAAATTTTGTAGGTATGTTTAGAGGGTTTTAAGATTTGGGGGGTTGTAGGGTTTTGGAGTAGTTTTTAGTTGCTTTTTTTTTTTAAGGATGTTAGGGTATTTGTGGCTTTAGGGATTTTGGGGTTTCTTCTTAATGTTCATGTGTTTTTCAGAATTATAGGGGTTTTTAGTGTTGTAGAGGTCTGTTGTTTCTTTTAAAAGATTTTAGTGTGTGTTAGTGTTTTAGGGTTCATTTATGTTTTTTTTTTTTAAGAATTTTATGGTTTTTTGTATTTTGGGGGCATTAGTTTTGTTTTTTTTTTTTTAATAATGTTTATGGGTTTTTTAGTGTTCTAGAAGTTTTTTTTCTTTTTCTTTTTTTTTTCTTTTGCAATATAGGGTTTTTTTTGTTGTTGTTTTTGTTTTGTTTTGTTTTGTTTTTTCAGTCATTGGCCTTTTTTAGTGCCTTTTTTAGTGTTCTAGAGATTATTTTTATTATGTTTAAGTTGTTTAAGGGTTTTACGTTTGGTTTTTTTTTTTTTGTTTTTTTTTTTAATTAGAGTTCTTGAGTTTTTTGTTTTTTTGTTTTTTTTTTTTTCAGAATGTTAGGACATTTACTTTTTTGTTTGTTTGTTTTTTTTTTTTGAATTTTAGCGTTTGTAAGAGGTTTAGTAGTCTTTTTAGGGTGTCAGGTTTTTATTTAGGGTTTTAAGGTTTTGTAAGTATTTCCTCAGAGTGTTCTATGATTTATGGGGATTTTAGTGTTTTGTTGTATTTTTTAGCTTTTTTTTTTTTTTTTTTTTTTAGGATTTTAGGTTTTTTTATAGTTTTAGGGATTTTTTGGTACCTTTTTAGTGTTCTTTACTTTTTCAGAATTATAGGGTTTTTTTTAGTGTTTTAGGTTTTTTTGTTTTTGTTTTTGAAAGGATTTATGGTGTCTTAGTGTTTTAGGGTTTGTTTATGTGTTTTTTTTTAAGAATATTATGTTTATTTAGTTTTTTTGGGGGGATTTTAGGGACATTAGGATTTTCTGTTTTTATTTATTTATTTATTTTTTATGGTCCTAGAAGCTTTTTTTTTTTTTCCAGGTTTTTGGAGTTTTTAGTGTCTTTTTAGGGTTCTAGAGATTATTTTATTTATTTTAGGTTGTTTTAGGGTTTAGGGTTTTTAAAAATAATTTAGAGTTCTTGAAGTTTGTTTAGAATTTTAGTTTTTTGTTTTTTGTTTTTTTTTTTAGTTTTTTAAAGTTTTTATTAATAATTTAGGGTTTTTTAAAAAAAGGTTCTTTCATTAAAAAAATGATTTTGAATAAAACTTGAGACCTGTGATTCATGTAATATATGTCAAAGAACCCAAAGTGTTGTTTGTGAGCTTTGAAACCTGGGGCTGAGAATATAGCAGAACAGACCAGGAACTGCCCGAGCAGGCCCATCGCCTCCCACCCCTCTGACCTAAATTAAATGTTACCAGGCTGCTGATATTTAAATGGACCAATCATGTGAAACGGCGCCAATTCCTCTCCCAGCCCCATTCCTTTTCTATAAAAACCCCTAGCTTCCAAGCCTCGTGGTCGAATCCACTGTCTCCAGTGTGAGGTACGCTTCAACCCAGAGCTCTGCCATTAAAATACCTCGTATTGTTACATCAAGGTGTTGTGTTCTGTTCCTGATTCTTGGGTGCATGCGGAATCGGGAGTTGAGTGGGGGTTTCACCACTAGGTTCTTTCAATTTTAGGGTATTCTAGAGTTTAGGGCGATCTTTTTTTTTTTTTATTGTTTGTTTGTTTTGTTTTTATGGCTTTATGGTTTTGAGGGTCTTGTTAGGGTTATTGAAGTTTTGTATAATTTTAGGGCATGTTTATGGTTTTACAATTTTTTAGTGTCATTTTGGTGTTCTTGCTTTTTTTGAATTTAAGGTTTTTTATAAAATGTGTTTATTAAGTATTTTAGGGTTTTTGGTTTTTCTTAGCTTTTTAGGGCTCTTTTAGTGTTTGTTTAAAGATTCTAAGGTTTTTTAGAGTTTTCTTTTTTTAAGGTTTTTGGTTTCTTTTAGAGTTTTGTTTTTTGTTTTTTTGTTTTGTTTTTGTTTTTTTAGAATTCTTAGGGTTTTGCAGGGTTTGTGGGCCATAGGGATTTTATGTAAGGTTATGAGTTTTTTATGATATTAAAAAAATTTTGTTTGTGTGTGTGTGTGTGTGTGTATGTGTGTGTGTGTGTTTTGTGTGTGTGTGTGAGTTTTAGAGTCAGCGGTTTTTGAGGTTTATTTTTAGGGTTTTTAAACGTTTAAGTTTCTTGATATCTTCTAAATTTTAAGGTCTTTTAGGGTTTTAGAGTCTCGCACACACAAACACACACTCTAAAAGAAACCAAAAACCTTAAAAAAAGAAAACTCTAAAAAAACTTGGAATCTTTAAACAAGGATTCTAAGGATTCTTTTAAACAAGATCTTTTTGAAGGACTTTAGGAATACTTTTTTAATTTAATTTTATGATTTTTTTTAATGCTTTAGGTCTTGCTTTTTGGGGGTAGTTTAGTGTTTTCTGAGTCTTTTTAGGGTTCCAGAATTTTGATTGTTGTTGTTTTGTGGAGGGGGGGCTGTTTTATTTTTTGTTTTGTTTTGTTTTATAATTTTGGCAATATTTTTCTTTTTTTAAAGTATTTTATGTTATTTTAGGTCCTATTTTTAATTTTTTTAGAATATTATACTTTTTTATTTTGATTTCTTAAAGATTCAAGGTTTTCTTTGTATGCTTTTAATGTTTTTAGGGTCTTTAGGTTTTTTTTCAAAGGATTTTTAAAAATTTTTTTTTTTTAAGTTCTTAGGTTTTTGTTTGTTTGTTTGGTTGGTTGGTTCTTTTTAATGGTTTCAGGTTCAATTTTCGTTTTAGAGTTTTAGGGTTTTAAGGGTCTTTGACTTTTTTTTTATAACAATACTTTTAAGGGTTTTATTTTCTAGGGATTTAGGATTCTTTTTAGGGTTTAAGGATTTCATTTCGAAGTTTAAGGTTTTGTAGGAATTCTTTTTTTATAGGAATTTAGGATTTTTCTAGAGTTTCAGGGTTTTGATATATTTTTAAGTTTTTTTTTTTTTATTATTTAGGATTTTTATGGTTTTAGGAATTCTGGCACAATCTTTTTAGAGTTCTTGATTTTTTCAGGGTTGATTTTTTTTTAGTGTTTTAGGGCATTTTTTTTTAGTTTTTTAAAAAGGATTTTAGGGTGTTTTAGTAATTTAGGGTTCGTTTATGGTTTTTCTAAGAATTTTTTTTTTTTTAGGTTTTTTTTTAGATTTTTGAGCTTTAGATTTACAGCTTTTTAGGTTTCAAGAAGGATCATTTTTAACATTATATGGTTTTTTAAGGTTAAGGATTTTTTGTGTCTTTTTAGGGTTCTAGAGATTTTTTTATTATTATTTTAAGTTGTTTAAGGGTTATTTAAAAAATTAGAATTTTTGAGGGTTTTTTACGTTTTTAAAAATTTTTTTATAAGGATTTTATTTTTATTTCATTTTATGCTTTTATTTTATTTTCTTAAAGATTCTATTCTTTAAAAGATGATTTTAGGATTTTTCTCAGTGTTTTGGGAAATTTTTTAATGCCATAGGGTCTTTTTTATGGTTTTATAATTTTTGGGGTCTTTTTAGGGTTCTTGAGGTTTTGTTGAATTTTAGGGCAATTTTTAGGGGTTTAGAATTTTTGGGGTCTTATTAGAGTTCTTGGGTTTTTTTTGTTTTTTTTTTTTTTGAATTGTAGTTTTTTTATTTTAAAAAGTGTTTATTAAGTATTTTAGGGTTGCCGGGCAGTGATGGCCCGTACATTTAATCCCAGCACTTGGGACGCAGAAGCAGACAGATTTCTGAGTTTGAGGCCAGCCTAGTCTTGAGAGTGAGTTCCAGGAAAGCTAGAGCTACACAAAGAAACAGTCTCCAAAAACCAAAAAAAAAAAAAAAAAAAAAAAAAAAAATATGTTTTTTTGTTTGTTTTTTTTAACTTATTTATTTATTTTTTTGTTTGTTTTGCTTTGTTTTATTTCTATTCTTTTTGGTTTTGTTTTTAGCTTTTTAGGGATCTTTTGGTGTTTGTTTAAAGAACCTAAGGTTTTTCTGGGTTTTCTTTCTTTTTTATTTATTTATTTATTTATTTATTTATTTATTATTTATTTATTTATTTATTTAATTTGGTTTTAGGTTAATTTTAGGGTGTTTTAAGTATTTTAGATATTTTAGGGTTTTGAGGGTGATTTTTGAAGTCCTTGGGGTTTTTATTTAGGGTTTTTAGGTTTTTTATGGTTTTAAAAAATTTTGGCCATCAGTGGAAAGAGAGGCCCATTGGTCTTGCAAACTTTACATGCCTCAGTACAGGGGAATGCCAGGGCCAAGAGGTGGGAGTGGGTGGGTAGGGGACTGGGGGGGGAGGGTATGTGAGATATTTCTATAGCATTTGAAATGTAAATGAAGAAAATACCTAATTAAAAAAAAGTATTAAGAAGTATTATCCATCAAAAAAAAAAAAAAAACCAAAAAAACAAACAAACAAAAAAAATTAGGGTCTTATTGTGTTTTAGGGTCTTAGGTGTATTTGAGGTTCAATTTTATGTTTTTTTTTTTTTTGAAGTTTCTTGATTTCTTTTTGATTTTAAGGTATTTTAGGGTTCTTTAGGGTTTTTAAAGGATTTTAGGAATTTTTTAGGTTTTATTATTATTATTATTTAAGGGATTTATTTTTTTGTTGTTTTTTGTTGATTTTTTTTTTTAGCGTTTTTGGGTTTCTTGGTCTTTGTAGTGTTTTTTGTTGTTGTTTTAGAATTTTGGGATATTTTGCTAGGGTTTTAGGTCCTTTTAGGTTCTTTTTTTTTAATAATTTTATAGTTTTGTTTTTTTTTAAAAGGGTTTTTGTAGATTTTTTTAAAACATCAAGGTTTTCTTTTTTAGGTTTTTAGGGTCTTTTCAGGTTTTTTTTAAAGGACTTTTCTTAATTTTTTTTTTTTAAGTCTTGAGGGATTTTTTTAATGGTTTCAGGACCTTTTTTAAGGTTTTATGGGTTTTTTTTGCCCTTTTTGTTACGATTTTTGAGTATTTTTAAAGAATTTTGAGGGTTTTTTTTTTTTTTTAGGGGCTTATGGTTCTTTTTAGGGTTTCATGTTCTTATTTAGGGTTTTAAGATTTTTTTATTTTATTTTATTTTTTTTTTACAAATATTTAGGGATTTTATTGAGGGGAGTTCAGGGTTTAGGTGTAGACAAGCATACACAGAGAAACCCAGTCTCAAAAAAAAAAAAAAAATTCTATGGTTATTTTTGTGTTCATGTTTTTTTAGAATTTAAGGAAGAAAGAATGAAAAGAATTTTAGGGACATTTTTTGGCTTTTGATGAATGTTCTTTAGAATTTTAGTTTTTTTATTTTTATTTATTTTTATTTTTTTTAATTTTTTTTTTAAGGAATTTAGTGTTTTTAGAAGAGATTTTGTTGTTTTGCTTGAATACTTTTTTTTTAATTTTAGGGTTTTAATATTGGTGTTTCATTGTTTTATGGTTGCCAGAAATGGTGGCAGAGTGACTTCCAGGAAAGCCAGGGATACACAGAGGAACCCAGTCTCATAAAAGAAAAAAAGGAAAAAAAAAAAAAAAGAAGAAGAAGAAAGGAAGAAAGAAACGAGTTTCAGTGTAATTTTTTTAAAATGAGTGTTTAGAGATTTTTTTTTTTTTTTTTTTTTTTGGTTTTCACGGTTTTAGTGTATATTACTGGTTTTTCTTTCTTTTTTTTTTTTTTTTTTTAATGGATTTTAAGGTGTTTTGGGTTGGGTTTTTTTTTTTTTTTAGGCTTTACGGGTTCCTTTTTAGGGTTTTACAAAACTTTTTTTAGGTTTTTTTTGTTTGTTTTTGTTTTTGTTTTTGTTTTTGTTTTTTTTTGTTTTTGAAAAGACTTTTTGAAAATTTTAGAGTTTTATTTTGCAGTTTATGAGTTTTACTCTTGTCAGACAGTGGTGGTGCATGCCTTTAATCACACACTTGAGAGAGAGAGGCTGAGGTATTGGATTTCTGAGTTTGAGGTCAGCCTGGTTTAAAAAGTGAGTTTCGGGACAGCCACACTGAAACACTGTCTCAAAAAACAAAAACAAACAAACAAACAAAAAGTTGTATGTTTATTTTTGTGTTCATGATTTTTTAGAATTTAAGGGTTTTATAAATGGTTTTGTAGGGTTATAGAAGAATGCTTTTGAGGTACTTTGGTATTCAGGGTTTTAGTATATGTTTAGAGTTTATTCTATATTTTTAAAAGGATGTTAGGGTCTTTTAGTGATATTTGGTTCTTAATAGGTTTAAGTGATTTTTTTAAGCATTTTAGTGTTTTATTTAGGGTTTGAGTGTGTTCTTGAGTTTTAGTGAGTTTTAGGGTTTGGGGGTTTAATTTAGGCTTTATTGTTTATTTATTTATTTATTATTTTAGCATTTTTATGTTCTTCTTAGGTTTTTTTTTGTTGTTGTTGTTGTTGTGGTGGTGGTGGTTATTTTTCTTCTTCTTCTAAAAAAAAAGAAAGAAAGAAAGAAAAAAAAGAAAGAAGGAAAGAAAGAAAGAAAGAAAGAAAGAAAGAAAGAAAGAAAGAAAGAAACTAGTAGGAACATTTTGGCTTTGTGTGTATTTTTTTTTTCCTTTTTAGATTTCTAAGTGATTTTTAAGGGTTTGTACAATTTTTAGAAGAGTGTTTTAAGAAGTTTTTGTTTGTTTGTTTGTTTACAGGCTTTTAGTGTATTTTTAGTGTTTTTCTTGTTTTTAAGGATTTTCGAGTATTTTATAGTTTTGGGATTTAATTTAGCCTTTCTTTTTCTCTTTCTTTTTCTTTCTTTCTTTCTTTTTTCTTTTCTTTGTTTTTTTTTTAAGCTTTTTAGAGTATTTGTCAGGGTATTTTGTTGTTGTTGTCCTTGATTATTTTTTTTAAAATTTAGGGTTTTATATTTGGGTTTTAATTGTTCTAGGGTTGCCAGGCAGTGGAAGCCCATGCCTTTAACCCCAACATTTAGGAGGCAGGATTTTTTGAGTTCGAGGCCAGCATAGTCTACACAGTGAGCTCCAGGACAGATAGGGATACACAAAAAAACCCAGTCACGAGAAAGGAAAAGAAAAAAAAAAAAGAAAGAAAGGAAGGAAGGAAGGAAGGAAGGAAGGAAGGAAGGAAGGAAGGAAGAGAGCAAATTATTACTTTATGCCTATTTTGGGGCTTTATGTGTGTTTTTTTATTTTTGTTTTTGTTTTTTTTTTTAAGAAATTTAAGGGTTTTTAAAGGGTTTTCAGGATTTTTTGAAGATTGTTTTAGAGGATTTTTTTGGTTTTTAGGGTTTTAGTTTATGTTTAGTTTTTTTTTTAATATTTTAGATGTTTTTTGGGGGGGGCTTTACGGTTTTTCTTTAGGGTTTTAGAATTTTTTTTAGGGTGTGTGTGTGTGTGTGTGTGTGTGTGTGTGTGTGCTTGAGTTTGTTGAGTTTGAAGGCCGCACGGTCTACAGTGTGAGTTCCAGGACAGCCAGAAATACACAGAGAAACCCATTCTCCAAAACTTAAAAAAAAAAAAAAAAAGAAAGAAAAAAAATTAAGAAAGATGTTAAGAAAGAAGGAAAGAAGAAAGAAAGATAGAAAAAGAGAGAGAGAGAAAGAAGGAAAGAAGGAAAGAAAGAAAGAAAGAAAGAAAAAAAGAAGGAAAGAAAGAAAGAAAGAAAGAAAGAAAAAAAGAAAGAAAGAAAGAAAGGAAGGAAGAAAGAAAGAAAGAAAGAAGGCAGGAAGGAAGGAAGGAAGGAAGGAAGGAAGGAAAGAAAGAAAGAAAGAAAGAAAGAAAGAAAGAAAGAAAGGAAGGAAGAAAGAAAGGAAGAAAGACAGGAAGAAAGAAAGAAAGCTTTGTAGGTTTTTTTATAAGAGTATCTTAGACTGTTTGGGTGTTTTTTTGTTATTTATTGTATTTTTAGTGTTTTTTATGATTTATTTGTAAGTTTTTTAGGGTGTTTTAGGGTTTTGGGTTTTTTTTCAATTTTTTTTAGTGTTCTATCTTTTATTTTTAGGGATTTTGTTTTGTTTTTATAGTTTTTTATTTATTTATTATTATTATTACTATTATTATTATTATTATTATTTTAATTTTAAGGTTTTATTGTTGGAGTTAAGTGTTTTAGGGTTGCCAGACAGTGGTGGAACATGCTTTAAATCCCAGAACTTGAGAGGAAGAAGTACTGGATTTCTTAGTTTAAGGCCAGCATGGTTTACAGGGGCAGTTCCAGTATAGGTAAGGATCCACAGAGAAAACTAGTCTCCAAAATCTCATAAAAATAAAAAAAATAGTAGGAAAGAAAGAAAGGAAGGAAGGAAGCAAATTACTTTATGCCTATTTTATGCTTCCTGTGTAATTTTTTTTTTTAAAGAAATTTAGGGTTTTTAAACGTTTTCAGGATTTTTTGAAGATTATTTTAGAGGTTATTTTTGTTTTCTGGGTTTTGTGTATGTTTAATGCTTTTTAAAAAAAGATGTAAGAGTGTTTTTTTTTGTTTGATTGTTTGACTGTTTTTGACTTTAGAGCTTTCTTTGGGGTTTTAGTATGTTTTTGAGTTTTTGTGTGTATGTGTGTTGGAGTGTGTTAAGGTCGAAGGCAGCATGGTCTACAGAGTGAGTTCCAGGACAGACAGAAGTTCACAAAGAAACTCAGTCTCCAAAAACTTAAAAAAAAAAAAAAAAGAAGAAGAAAAATAATAAGAATGAAGGAAAGTAGAAAGAAAGAAAGAAAGAAAGAAAGAAAGAAAGAAAGAAAGAAAGAAAGAAAGAAAACAGACAGTGAAATTTATGGTTCTGTGTATTTTTGTAGAAATTATGGTTATTTTAAAGTGTTAAAAGGGTTTTTAGAAGAATATTGTAGAATTTTATTGTTTTTTTTTTTTTTATTGTTGCTTTTTTCTTGTCTCCTAGTTTTTCGGGTTTTCTGTTTGTTTGTTTTTTGACTGTAGGGTTTTTGTTTAGTGTTTTCCTTCATTAATTTATTTATTTATTTATTATTATTATTATTATTATTATTATTATTATTTATTGTATTTTTGAAGAAAAAATTAACTTTTTATTATGGAGGTAAAGTCTTTTAGCTTTGCCAGTCAGTGGTGGTCCATGCCTTTATTCCCAGCCCTTGGGAGGCAGAGGCAGGTGGATTTGTAAGTTTTAGGCAAGCCTGGTCTACAGAGTGAGTTCCAGTATAGCCAGGGGTATACAGAGAAACACAGTTTCCAAAAACAAAGTAAATCAAACCAAAAAAAATAGCTTAAGGGTCATTTTGGGGTTGATATATATATATAATTTTATAGGGTTTTTTTTAAGGGTTTTGTAGAGTTTTTAGAAGACGTTATAGATTTATTTGGTTTTCAGACTTCTACTGTAGGCTAAGTGTTTTGTTGTTGTTGTTTTTTTTCTTAGTTTTTAAGGATTATAGTGACTTTTAGGGTTTTGTTGTTTTATTTAGGCTTAAATTTATTTTATGTTTTTA
>NW_028227286.1:3310805-3313305 GCF_978045245.1 Mus caroli | reverse complement strand
GAGGAAGAAGTACTGGATTTCTTAGATTAAGGCCAGCATGGTTTACAGGGGCAGTTCCAGTATAGGTAGGGATCCACAGAGAAACCTAGTCTCCAAAATCTCATAAAAATAAAAAAAAAAGTAGAAAAGAAAGAAAGGAAGGAAGGAAGCAAATTACTTTATTCATATTTTGTGCTTCCTGTGTAATTTTTTTTTAAAGAAATTTAGGGTTTTTTAAACGTTTTCAGGATTTTTTGAAGATTATTTTAGAGGTTATTTTTGTTTTCTGGGTTTTGTGTATGTTTAATGCTTTTTAAAAAAAGATGTAAGAGTGTTTTTTTTGTTTGATTGTTTGACTGTTTTTGACTTTAGAGCTTTCTTTGGGGTTTTAGTATGTTTTTGAGTTTTTGTGTGTATGTGTGTTGGAGTGTGTTAAGGTCGAAGGCAGCATGGTCTACAGAGTGAGTTCCAGGACAGACAGAAGTTCACAAAGAAACTCAGTTTCCAAAAACTTAAAAAAAAAAAAAGAAGAAAAATAATAAGAATGAAGGAAAGTAGAAAGAAAGAAAGAAAGAAAGAAAGAAAGAAAGAAAGAAAGAAAGAAAGAAAGAAAGAAAGAAAGAAAGAAAGAAAACAGACAGTGAAATTTATGGTTCTGTGTATTTTTGTAGAAATTATGGTTATTTTAAAGTGTTAAAAGTGTTTTTAGAAGAATATTGTAGAATTTTATTGTTTTTTTTTTTATTGTTGCTTTTTTCTTGTCTCCTAGTTTTTCGGGTTTTCTGTTTGTTTGTTTTTTGACTGTAGGGTTTTTGTTTAGTGTTTTCCTTCATTTATTAGTTATTTTTTATTTATTTATTTATTTATTTATTTATTTATTTATTTATTTATTTATTTATTGTATTTTTGAAGAAAAAATTAACTTTTTATTATGGAGGTAAAGTCTTTTAGCTTTGCCAGTCAGTGGTGGTCCATGCCTTTATTCCCAGCCCTTGGGAGGCAGAGGCAGGTGGATTTGTAAGTTTTAAGCAAGCCTGGTCTACAGAGTGAGCTCCAGTATAGCCAGGGGCATACAGAGAAACACAGTTTCCAAAAACAAAGTAAATCAAACCAAAAAAAATAGCTTAAGGGTCATTTTGGGGTTGATATATATATATATAATTTTATAGGGTTTATTTTAAGGGTTTTGTAGAGTTTTTAGAAGACGTTATAGATTTATTTGGTTTTCAGACTTCTAGTGTAGGTTAAGTGTTTTGTTGTTGTTGTTGTTTTTTTTCTTAGTTTTAAGGATTATAGTGACTTTTAGGTTTTGTTGTTTTATTTAGGCTTAAATTTATTTTATGTTTTTAGCATTTTATTTTCTTTCTTAGGTTTTTGTTTTGTTGGTTTTTTGTTTGTTTGTTTGTTGTTTGTTTGTTTTTTAATTTTAAAGTTTTATATTTGGTATTTAATTTTTTTACTGTTGCTAGGAAATTGTGGACCATGCCTTCAATCTCAGCACTTGGGAGGCAGAGGTAGTAGATTTGTGAGTTTGAGGCCAGCCTGATCTAAACAAAGAGCTCCAGGACAGGTAGGGATAAACAGAGAAACCCAGTCCTGAAAGACTCAAAAAAAAATAAAAAAGAAATAAAATAAAATGAAATAAAATGCGAAAAGAAAGAAAAAGGAAAGAAAGAGAGAGAGAGAAGAGAGAGAGAGAAAGAGAGAGAGAGAGAGAAAGACAGAAAGAGAGAAAGAAAGAAAGAAAGAAAGAAAGAAAGAAAGAAAGAAAGAAAGAAAGAAAGAAAGAAAGAAAGAAAGAAAGAAAGAAAGAAAGAAAAGAGAATATTACTTAAAGGACATTTTGGCCTTTCTGGTTTTTTGTTTTTTCTTTTTTTTTTTCTTTTTTTTTAGAATTTTAGTTTTTTTGTTTTTTTTTTTTGTAAAGGGTTTTTAGTGTTTTTTATAACAGTATCTTATAGGTTTTTTTTTTTTGGGTTTTGTGTATTTTAGTGTATCTTTAGTGTTTTTTATGATTTTTTTTAAAAAGTTTTTTAGGGTGTTTTAGTGTTTTGGGTTTTTTCTTTTTTTTAGGGTTCAATCTTTTATTTTTAGGGTTTTAGGTATTGTTTATTTTTTTTTGAGTTTTTGAATATTATTATTTTTTTACTTTTAAGGTTTTATTGAAGGACTTAACAGTTTTAGGGTAGGCATGCAGTGATGTCCCATGCTTTAAATCCCAGCAATTTGAGAGGAAGTAATATTGGATTACTTAGTTCAAGGCCAGCCTGGTATACAGAGGTTGGTCCAATATAGGTAGGGATACATATAGAAACCCAGTCTCCAAAATCTGAAAAAAAAAATAAAATACGAAAAAAAAAAAAAAAGAAAGAAAGAAAGAAAGAAAGAAAGAAAGAAAGAAAGAAAGACAGAAAGAAAGAAGGAAGGAAGGAAGGAAGGAAGGAAGGAAGGAAGGAAAGAAAGAAAGAAAGAAAGAAAGAAAGAAAGAAAGAAAGAAGAAACAAAGAAAAGAAAGAAAGAA
>NW_028227286.1:3295805-3305805 GCF_978045245.1 Mus caroli | reverse complement strand
ATTTATATATATTTAGAATTTTAGAGCATTTAAAAATGGGTTTGTAGAGTTTTTAGAAGAGTGTTTTAGGTTTAGAAGTAAGTCTTTGAGGTTTTCCAGGCAGTGGTTTCCCATGCATTAAATCCCAGCCCTTGGGAGGCAGAGGTAGGTGGATTTGAGGATTTGAGGTAAGCATGGATTACAGAGGGAAATCAAAAACAAAACAAAACAAAACAAAACAAAACAAAACAAAACAAAACAAAACAAAACAATAAACCAAAAACCAAAAATCAAAAAACAAAAAAGGAAAAACCAAAAAAAAATTAGTTTCATTTTGTGTTCTTGTTTATTATTATTATTATTATTGTTATTATTATTATTATTATTATTATTATTATTATTATTATTATTGTGTTGAAGTTGTTGTTGTTGTTATTTATAATTTCAGTGTTTTTTTGTTAAGGCTTTTGTAGGGTTTTTATAAGACTGTTTTAGATGATTTTTTGGTTTCGAGTATTTTAGTGCATTTTTAGTGTTTCTTTTTTTTTTTTTTTTTTAAGGATTTTAGGGTGTTTTTGGATTTGGTGTGTTAATATGTGTTTTTTAAGGTTTTATCTTTTTTTCCATGTTTTTTTTTTCGTGTGTTTTTGAGTTTCCTTTTCTTTCTTTCTTTTTTTTAATTTTAAGTGTTAATTGGGGAGTTTAAGTGTTTCAGGGTCAACAGGCTGTGGTGACCATGCCTTAAATCCCAGCACTTGGGAGGCTAGGTATGTGGATTTTTGAGTTCGAGGCCAATATAGTCCACAGAGTGAATTCCAGGGCAGCTAGAAATACTCAGAGAAACCCAGTCACCAAAAAAGTTAGCAAACAAACAAACAAACAAAAAACAAAAAACAAAACAAAAGGAAAGAAAAAAAAAAGAAAAAGAAAAGAAAGAAATGAAACAGTTTTAGTGAAATTTTTGGCTCCTTGTGTATTTTTGTAGAATTTTACGGTCTTTTTAATGGTTAGTAGTGTGTTTAGAAGACTATTGTAGAGTTTTATTGGTTTTAGTGTTTTTTTTTTTTTCTGTTTTCTTTCTTTCCTTCTTTTTTTTTTTTTTTTTTTTTTTAAGGGAATTGTGGGTCTCTTCAGTTTTAGGATTGTTTGTTTGTTTGTATGTTTGTTTTTTAGGCTTCGGGGTTTTCTTTTAGTGTTTTACCATTTTTTTAGGTTTGTTTATTTGTGTGTGTGTGTGTTTGTTTCTGAAAAAAATCTTACGTTCTTACATTTGGGGTATAGTATTTTAGTTTTGCCAGGCAGTGGTGGTCCATGCCTTTATTTCCAGTCCTAGGGAGGCAAAGGCAGGTAGGCTTTTAAGTTCAAGGCTAGCCTGGTTTCCAGAGTGAGTTCCAGGATAGCCAGGGCTAAACAGAGAAACCAAGTCTCCAAAAACAAAATAAATTAAACCAAAAAAAATAGTTTAAGGAACATTTTGGGGTATATATATATTATAGTTTTTTAAAGGGTTTTGTAGGGTTTTTATAAGAGTGAAACTCAGTCACAAAAAAACAAAACAAAAGAAAACAAAACAAAAAATCAAAGAAAGAAAGAAAGAGAGAGAAAGAGAGAGAGAAAGAAAGAGAGAGAGAGAGAGAGAGAGAGAGAGAGAGAGAGAGAGAGAGAGAGAGAGGAAGGAAGGAAGAAAGAAAGAAAGAAAGAAAGAAAGAAAGAAAGAAAGAAAGAAAGAAAGAAAGAAAGAAAGAAAGAAACTAGTCGTGACATTTTGGCTTTGTGTGTATTTTTTTTTTCTTTTTAGATTTCTAAGTGCTTTTTAAGGGTTTGTACAATTTTTAGAAGAGTGTTTTAAGAATTATTTTTTTGTGTGTTTGTTTACAGGCTTTTAGTGTTTTTTTAGAGTTTTTCTTGTTTTTAAGAAATAAAGAAAGAGGGAGACAGAGAGATAAAGAAATGAGGAAAGAGAAAGAAAGAAAGAAAGAAAGAAAGAAAGAAAGAAAGAAAGAAAGAAAGAAAGAAAGAAAGAAAGAAAGAAAGAAAGAAAGAAAAGATAAAGACTATGGACATTTCAGGCTTTCTGTGTACTTTTTTTTATTATTTTTTATTTTTTAGAATTTAAGGTTCTTTTAAAGGGTATTTAGGACTTTTGATGATTGTTTTAGAGTTTCTTTGGTTTTCAGGGTTTTAGTGTATGTTTACTGTTTTTTAAAAAGGATTTTAGAGTTTTTGTTTGTTTGTTTATTTGTGTTTGATATTCTTTTTGGGTTTTCTTTTTTTTTTTTTGTATGTTTGTCTGTGTGTGTGTTCTTGGGTACTTCTTGTTTAATTTTAAAGTTTTACTTTTGGGGTTTAAGAGTTTCACGATTTCCAGGCAGTGTGGCCCATGCCTTAAATCCCAGCACCTTGTAGAAACAGTTAGGTGGATTTTTGAGTTCAAGACCAGCATGGTCTACAGAGGGAGTTCTTGATCAGCCAGAGAAACCCAGTCTCTAAAAACTCAAAAATATAAACCAACAAACAAAACACATAAAAGGAAACAAACAAAAAAGTTTTAAGATTATTTTTGGGTTGTTGTAAAAATTTTTTTAGACTTTTAATGTTTTTGTAAATGGTTTTGTAGGGACTTTTAAAAGAGTGTTTTAGATTTAATTTTAGTTTTCAGTATGTTAGTGTATTTTTAGTGGTTTGTTTTTGTTTTTTTTGTTTTGTTTTGTTTTGTTTTGTTTTAGAATTTTTAATGTTTTAGAATTTTGAGGATTTTTTTTCAATTTTTTTTTAAGATTTATCTTTTATTTGTATTTATATATTTATTTGTTTAGTTGTTTATTTATTTATTTATTTATTTATTTACTTATTTATTTTTAGAGTTTTGGGCTATTATTATTATCATTTTAATATTAAGGATTTATTTTTAGTGTTAAGAACTTTAGGGTTACCAGGTAGTGGTGTCCCATGCATTAAATCCCAGCACTTGGGAGGCACAGTTAGGTGGATTTTTGATTTCGAGGCCAGCATGGTCTACAGATGACGCTTTAGGACAGCCTGAGATAAACAGAGAAACCCAGTTTCTAAAAACAAAACAAAACAAAATAAAACAAACAAAGAAAAAAAAGAGTTTTAAGTACAATTTGTGTTCTATTATTATTTTTATTATTATTACTATTATTATTATTATTAATTATTTATAGTTTTAGTGTTTTTGTTAAGGCTTTTGTAGGGATTTATTAAACTGTTTTAGACTTTTTTTTGGTTTCGAGTTTTTTAGTGCATTTTTAGTGTTTCTTCTTTTTTTAATGATTTTAGGGTGTTTTTGGATTTGGGGTGTTTTATTAAGTATTTTTTTAAGGTTTTATCTTTTTTCTTCAAGGTTTTTTGTTTGTTTGTTTGTTTGTATTTTTGAGTTATCTTTTCTTTTCTTTTCTTTTCTTTTTTTTTTTTTTAAATAATTTTAAGTGTTAATTCGAGAGTTTAAGTGTTTCAGGGTTGCCAAGCAGTGGTGGTCCATGCCTTAAATCCCAGCACTTAGGGAGGAAGAAATATTGGATTTCTTAGTTCAAGGCCAGCATGCTCTACAGAGGCATGTCCAGTATTGGCAGGGATACAAAGAGAAACCCATTGTCCAAAAAATCAAAAATACTTAAAAAAATAAAAAACAAAACAAGAAAGAAAGACATACAGAAAGAAAGAAAGAAGAAAGGAAGGAAGGAAGGAAGAAAGGAAGGAAGGAAGGAGGAAGGAAGGAAGGAAGGAAGGAAGGAAGGAAGGAAGGAAGGAAGGAAAGAGAGAGAGAGAGAGAGAGAGAGAGAGAAAGAAAGAAAGAAAGAAAGAAAGAAAGAAAGAAAGAAAGAAAGAAAAAAGAAAGAAAGAACGAATGTCCCAGCTATTGTTCTCGCCAGCAAGAACAAATTCGGACAACCATATTCTTCTGCAGCAAAAAGCTTTATTGCTTCTTCAGGAGGTAAGACCCCGACCCCGTAAAATGGCGTTGCTTATATAGCCCTCAGCCATGGCATTTCATCACCTGATGTGGCCTGTCACCTCCTGATTCGTTGCTTTTCTATCACCCCATTATTAGGCTCTGAGATGGGCAGTGACTAGGCATGAGTTCACTCTTGCCCTTGCTCACAAGGCTTGTTTACTAATTAGGCACAGCGGAGACCAGCACCATCTTATAATGGCGATTGCTAGCAGCACGGTTCTCCACGTCTTCCCCTTTTCATTTTATTAAAATGAGGCTGGAGTAGGTCTGTGTAATTATGCCCATCCGCTGTGGCTCCTGTCTTAGGTCATTCCTCTAATGTCACAGCCTTTCCCGTCATAGGGTAACCCTATTGCAACTGGGCCCGTGTCTTAGGTTGATCTGTGCATGAGGAAAGTTGCCCTTCCCTGGATACTGCAGTGCTATGTGACAATAACTACTAAATGACCTAGGGCAAACTCTACAAAAGTGGTCAGCCACCAGTGTCAAATAATTCTTGAGCATAGATAGCCAGATTTCGGGGGACGCCCCTTGCTCAATGTCAGCAAGTGCTTGAGCTATCACAACCTTGTCATTTGTTTGTTGAGTTCTAAGCTTGTAAACCAGAGCATGAACACATGTCCACAGCAGGTGGCAACACCAAATAAGCCTACCCCTAAACATTCCTTAAAATAAGAAAATCCAGATGAAATCCAGGAGGAGAAGCCCTCTGTCAATGACAGGTCCACTCGCATTGAGTTGATGTTTAAAACTGCCACCCTCAGGGCCTCAAGACTCTCATCGAATACCTCAGACGAATTTCCTGCAAGATACAAGGAAAGTTGTCTAGACAGATTAGCTGAATGAGTAAAATTTTCATATTGGACCCTGGTAATACACAGAGCATTCAACTTTCGTTCACAACCCAACTGAACTATCTGGTACAGTATGCCTATCTGTTCTTATGCAAGGTCAAGGCACTGATTCAAATTTACAAGCCCTCCCTTTAACTTGGTACTAGCAGAAGTTAGGAGAGTGATGGCATCAGTCAGATCTGCTGAAAGCTTATTTAATTTTGTGCCTGACTGAACCATACTAGCCATAGTGTACCCTGCAGCTGTAGCAGCAGCTGCACTGGCTGAAATTGCTATGATTATGCAGCAGTAATGCCAAAATCTCTTTTTTGTCGAAACAGGGATATAGTGGAGGGTGTTTCCACCGGAACAAGGATCCAACAAGGGATGCATGCCACCATGGCAAGGGTGTCCTTTGTTACATCCCAGCATTGAGAAATCCAACAAGAATCATTGAAACAGACTTCAAATGAATCATTTGAAAGAATAAACAAGAAAGTGGGGTAAACACAGACTGGCATAGGTGGGTAATTAATCTGGTTTACGAACGTTTTATTGAATCCAGTAATCTCTACGCTGGTATTAGTTTATCCATAAGAGTCCAGGGAGTCAATGTATTCCCCAATACTGAGCAAATCTGGAGATGCCAGTAAAAGAAGCCTTTCCAACTGCTCCTCCCTGGATAAAGATCAAAGGATTGAGATCTGTACAACTGCCATTGACTCCACAAAGCACCCACTATGAAAGGGATGCATTGTAAAGTCCTGTATGAAAAATCCCTTTTTCATAATAAATTCATTACCTGGGCAGCCAACATGTTAGGAGATTAGGAAAAGTTTTTACTCTGGTCTGCCTAACGAGTGATGGAGGATTGACAATCAGACCAAAGCAAGATCAGACCTTCATCTTCCAATCTATTATGTAGTGCTATTTTTGGTTGTGGAGGACATTCTTTGTCTGAAAAGTTATGTGGTGGAAATGTACCATTGACCCAAATTGCCTCCTGCCGTAAGGTCCAATATGTAATGGTTATATCTGCTTTGGAATTATCTTGGATTGTGCTCACCCAGCCTCCTCGGTGCTCATTAAACATCCCCAAGGCTCTGACTGTGAGGTTTATACATTTTCCTGGTCCATTAGTTTGATGACATAAAGAACCCTGTTCTAATAAAGAGTGATTTTCTCCTAATAATGCTCGGGTGGGATCGTAGGGTAGATATGGTAAATCTAATGTTTTATTAGTAGTAAACAATTTTGGAAAAACTATAGCATCATGGCGAACTGGTATTGGTTTAGGGAAAGTCGAGAGAATGGCCCATCTCTGTTTGCCCATCATACTAGGAACCTGAGACAAGTTCAGCATTGTCAGGATCAGGAGTAGTCCTCGGGAGGTCAGCATCTTCCACACCAGCCTTGATTACTATTTTGCGGGTGAGTCATTCCTGAAGACAAAATGGGTTGTCTTCACTCTGTTGAAAAACACAAACAGCTCCCCTGGATCTTAACAAAGTATGATCTGGGCCTTCCCACAGACCAGATAACACATCCTTCCATTTCACCATTTCTTTTGGTCTATCAGGGTCTGAGCTATGTCGATCGGCTGCAGAGCGACCTTGCTCATCAAGATTCAAAAAATTAATTGTAAAGAGTGCCATGGAGACAGCTACTCTTGGCACTGAGGGCAGAGTCTCATCAACTCCCCCCTTTTGTTTTATAAAATAAGACTTGAGTGCACGGTGGGCACCTTACACCATGCCTTGTCATTGAGGGTTACAAGGAAGGCCAGTCAGGTGAGTGATAACCATTTGATGACAAAATTGCTGAAATTTAGCAGAGGTATATCCTGGCAGATTATCAGTTTTAAGGATTGTGGGCTTGCACCAAGCACTCCATGCTTCTAAACAGTGCTATATAACATGAGAGGCTTTTTCACCTGTTAAAGCTGTAGCAAACATAACACCAGAGCAGGTGTCAATGGAAACATGTAAATATTGATTTCTTCCAAAGGAGGAAATACGAGTGACATCCCTTTGCCAGACCTGTAATGGCCTGATGCCTCGGTGGTTTACCCCTACATGAGGAGTAGGCAGAAATTAACAGTTTTGACATTGGGTGACAATGTCATTTGCTTCCTTCTTGGTTTAGTGAAATGGCAGCATAATGTTTCAGCCATCACGTGGAAGAGTTTATGAAAGCCTGGGAAGACAGAACAGCAGCCACGATTCTAGTGGCTTTGTCTGCCAAGTCATTTCCATGAGACATAGGGCTAGGAAGGCCAGAATAAGCCCTAACATGAGTAATACACACAAGATGAATTCTATGTAACAGGGCCGACTGAATTTGCTGAAAAATGTGAGTAAGCTTGCTAGAGGGTCTAATTAAGCCATCAACTTCAAGCGTATTAACTGCATTAACCACATATAAGGAATCAGAGACAATATTGGGCGGTCCAGGAAAAGTGTCAAGGATCACTAGAACCACCAAACACTCTACAACCTCGAGTGATGTCTCATTATACTGTTTAGATGTTACTTGGTCATTTACTACATATGCACATCTGCCAGATTTGGATCCATCTGTATACACTACTACCCTATCTGGAAGTGGGTATTTGGCTGTTACTACTGGAAACACTATGACTTGGCTTAAGGCAAACTGTAAAAGTGGAAGTTTTGGATAATGAATATTAATTTGTCCTGAACAGGAGGCAACCAATTCTGACCAATCGTTAGTTGTTGCTGCCAGGATGTGAACTTGAGCAGAGGTAAAAGGCACAATTAGACTATGAGGTTCTTTCCCAAAATGAGTAATGGCTGCTTTTATCCCCCGAAGTGCAAGTTGAGGCAACTGCATTAGGATACCACTCAATAATATATATATACTTAGAATTTTAGATTTTTTTTTTACGGTTTTGTTGGGGTTTTAGAACAACGTTTTTTAGAACTTTGGCTTTAAGGTTTTTAGTATATGTTTTGTTTTGTTTTTTTTCTTTGTTTATTAAGAATTTTAGGATTTTTTCTTGATTTTCGGTTCTTATTAGGGTTTAGTTCATTTTTTTAATGTTTTACTGTTTTATTTGACTCTTTGTGTGTGTGTGTGTGCGCATGTGTGTGTGTGTATGTCTGTGTGTGTGTGTGTTTGTGTGTGTGTTCTTGATTATTTTTTAAAAATTAAAGTTTTATATTTTTGGGGTTTAAGAGGTTTAGTGTTGCCAGGGAGTGGTGATCCATGCTTTAAATCTCAGACTTGGTAGGCAGAGGCAGGTGTATTTCGGAGTTGTAGGCCATCCTGGTCTAAATATTGATTTCCGGGACTACAAGAGTATACACATAGAATCCCAGTCTCCAAAAACACACACAAAGAAAGGAAGAAAGGAAGAAAGGTAGAAAGGAAGAAAGGAAGGAAGAAAGAAAGAAAGAAAAAGAAAGAAAGGAAGGAAGGAAGAAAAGAGAGACTCTTTGGACATATCAGGCTTTCTATGTATTTTTTTTTTCTTTTTATTATTTTTTAGAATTTAAGGGTTTTCAAAAAAGTATTTAGGCCTTTTTGATTATTGTTTTAGAGGTTTTTTTTTTTGGATTTCAGGGTTTTAGTGTATGTTTATGGTAGTAGTTTTGGAGTGTTTTAGAGTTTTATTTTTGGTTTTCAGTACTTTAGTGTATTTTTAGTGTTTTTTTTTTTTTTTTTTTTTAGAATTTTATGGTGGTTAGGATTTGGGGGATTTTTTTCAAAAAATTTTTATGGTTTATTTTTTATTTGTATTTATTTATTTATTTATTTATTTATTTATTTATTTATTTATTTATTTTTAGAGTTTTTCACTATTATCATTTTTTGAAATTTTTAGGTTTTATTTTAAGAGTTAAGAGGTATAGGATTGCCAGGCATTGGTTTCCCATGCATTAAATCCCAGAATTTGGGAGGCAGAGTTAGGTGGATTTTTGATTTTGAGGCCAGCATGTTCTACAGATGGTGGTCCAGGACAGCCAGAGATACACAGAGAAACCCAGTCTCCAAAAACGAAACAAAACAAAACAAAACAAAACAAAACAAAACAAAACAAAACAAAACAAAACAAAACAAAAGAAAACAAAGCAAAGCAAAGCAAAGCAAAACAAAACAAAACAAAACAATCAAAAAACAAAAAACCCAAAATAAAACCAATAGACTTATAAGTTCCTATTGTGTCTTTGTTTATTATTATTATTATTACTACTATTATTACTATTATTACTATTATTATTATTTATTTATTTATAATTTAGTGTTATTTTAAGGCTTTTGTAGGGTTTTTATAAGAGTTTTTTTTTGGTTTTCAGTATTTCAGTGCACTTTTAGTGTTTGTTCTTTTTTTTTTTAAATGATTTTAGGGTATTTTTGGATTTGGGGTGTTTTATTAATTTTTTTTTTAAGGTTTTATATTTGTTTTTCAGGGTTTTTTTGTGTGAGTTTATGAGTTTTCTTATCTTTTCTTTTCTTTCCTTTTTAAAATTTAAAGTGTTATTTGTTGAGTTTAAGAGTTTCAGGTTTGCAGGGCATGGTGGCACATGCCTTTAATCCCACAATTAGGGAGGCACAAGCAGGAGGATTTCTGAGTTTGAGGCCAGCCTGGTCTACAAAGTGAGTTCCAGGACAGCCTAGGCTACAAAGAGAAACCTTGTCTCAAATAAAACAAAACAAAACAAAACAAACAAAAAAAACCAAACAAACAAACAAAAAAACGAGTTTCAGGATTGCCAGGCTGCGGTGGCCCAGGCATTATATCCCAGCATTTGAGAGGAATAAGTGTTGGATTTCTTAGTTTGAGGCCAGCATGCTCTAGATAGGCATGCCCAGTATTGGCAGGGATACAAAGAGAAACCCATTGTGCAAAAAAACTCAAAAAAAAAAGAAAGAAAAAATGCCCCGAATTGCAAGTTGAGCAACTGCATTAGGATACCACTCAATGATTTTTGCAGGGGAAGCATTGGTTGGACCCACAATAAGGGTCCATTTTGCCAAAAGACTGCTGTTGGTAACCGTGCAGTTTTTGTTGTTGTTGTTGTTGTTTTTTTGTTTTGTTTTCTTTTGTTTTGTTTTGTTTTGTTTTTTGAGACAGGGTTTCTCTGTATAGTCCTGGCTGATCCTGGAACTCACTCTGTATACCAGGTTTGCCTCGAACTCAGAAATCCACCTGCCTCTGCCTCCCGAGTGCTGGGATTAAAGGCATAAG
>NW_028227286.1:3283305-3290805 GCF_978045245.1 Mus caroli | reverse complement strand
TATTACGGGTTAGTTCATTTTTTAAAGATCTGCTGTTTACTTCTCTCTGTGTGTCTGTGTGTTCTTGATTTTTTTTGTAGTTGTTGTTGTTTAGTGTTTTTGTGGGTTTTTTGTTTTGTTTTGTTTTAATTTGTTTTGTTTTAATTTTTAGTCTTAATTTTCAGTTTTAAGAGTTTTAGTGTTTCCAGGCAATGGTGACCGATGCCTTCAATCCTACAATTGGTAGGCAGAAGCAGGCAGATTTCTAAGTTGAAGGCTTGCCTGGTCTACAGAGTGATTTCCATGACTGCCAGTGTGAACACAAAGAATTCTAGTCTCCAAAACACAAACACACACACACACACACACACACACAAAACAAAAAAAAAAAACAAGAAAGATAGAGATAGAGTGAAAGAAAGAAAGAAAGAAAGAAAGAAAGAAAGAAAGAAAGAAAGAAAGTGAAAATGTGTTTAGTTCATTTTTCAATATTTTACTGTTTTATTGATTTTGTGTGTGTGTTTCTTTGCACTTAAGTATTTTTTTCTTTTAATTTTTAGGGTTATATTTTTGGGGGTTTAAAAGTTTTAGTGTTGACACTGCATTGTTCTCCATGCCTTCAATCACATACTTGGTTAGGCACAGGCAGGTGGATTTCTGAGTTCAAGGCCAGATGGGTATAAAGACTGATTTCCATGACTTCAAGTGTATACACAGAGAAACCCAGCCTCACACAAAGAAAACAAATAAACAAACAAGAAAGACAGAAGGAAAGAAAGAAAGAAAGAATGAATGAAAGAAAGAAAAAAAGGAAGAAAGAAAGAAACTTACAAACAAATAAAAAAAGAAAAAAGAAAGAAATTTATACATAAATGTATTTTATAGACATTATTGGCTTTTTTTTTTAGAATAGGGATTTTTTAAAAATGGTTTTTATTGTTTTTAGAAGAGTGTTTTAGAATATTGGTTTTCTTGTTTTTTTTTTTTTTTTGTTTTTTGTCTTTTAGATTTTTCAGGGATTTGGTGTATGTTTAGTATTTTTTAAAGCTTTTTAGTCTGGTTTTTTTCTTTTTCTTTTTTTTTTTTTTGATTTAGGGTTATATTTTATGGTTTACTATTTGTGTGTGTATGTGTCTGTGTGTCTGTGTGTGAATGTTTTTTCAATAGATTTTAAAAAATTTAAGGTTTTATTTTTCTGTTTGAGAATTTTAGGGTTGCCAGTCAGGGGTGATCCACTCGTTTTTTCTCAACTTTTTAGTGAAAGAGGTCTTGGATTTCTGAATTCATGGTCAGTCTGGTCTGCAAAGTGCATTCCAGGACAGCCAATGATACATAGAGAAACCCTTTCTAAAAAACTAAAAAAACAAAACAAAACAAAAAGCAAAAAAAAAAAAAAGGAAGGTCAGAGAGAGAAAGAAGTTAAAAAGAAAGTAACAGTGACAGAAAAGAAAGGAAGAAACAAAGAGAGAGAGAGAGAGAAAAAAGAAAGAAAGGAAGTAAGGAAGAAAAAGAGGAAGGAAAGAAGGAGGAAGGAAGGAAAAAGAAAGAAAAGAACGAAAGAGAGAAAGAATGAAAGAAAGAAAGAAAGAAAGAAAGAAAGAAAGAAAGAAAGTAAGAAACAAAGAAACAAAGAAAGAAACAAAGAAACAAAGAAAGAAATTTTAAAATAATAGTATTTTATCGACATTTTTGACTTCTTTTTATTTTTTTTTTTAGAATAGTAGGGATTTTTTAAAATGGTTCTTAGTTTTTTTAGAAGAGTGTTTTAGAGTTTTTTTGTTGTTTTGTTTGTTTTGATTTGTTCTGTTTTGTTTTGTTTGTTTGTTTTTGTCTTTTTAGGTTTTCAGGGTTTTAGTGTATGTCTAGGATTTTTTGTTTTCTTTTTTTTTAATAGGTATTTTCCTCATTTACATTTCCAATGCTAACCCAAAAGTCCCCTATTCGCTACTCCCCACTCCCCTACCCCCCACTCCCAATTTATGACCCTGGCGTTCCCCTGTACTGGGGCAAATAATGTTTGCAAGAACAATGGGGCTCTCTTTCCAGTGATGGCCGACTAGGCCATCTTTTGATACATATGCAGCTAGAGTAAGAGCTCCGGGGAACTGGTTAGTTCATAATGTTGTTCCACCTACAGGGTTGCAGATCCCTTTAGCTCCTTTCCTATTTTCTCTAGCTCCTCCATTTGAGGCTCTGTGATCCATCCAATAGCTGACTGTGAGCATCCACTTCTGTGTTTGCTAGGCCCCAGTGTAGTCTCACTAGAGACAGCTATATCAGGGTCCTGTCAGCAAAATCTTGCTAGTGTATGCAATGGTGTCAGCATTTGGAGGCTGAGTATGGGATGGATCCCTGGATATGGCAGTCACTAAATGGTCCATCCTTTTGTCTCAGCTCCAAACTTTGTCTCTGTAACTCCTTCCATGGATGTTTTGTTCCCAATTCTAAGAAGGGGCAAAGTATCCACAATTTGGTCTTCATTCTTCTTGAGTTTCATGTGTTCTGCAAATTGTATCTTATATCTATGGTATTCTAATTTTCTGGGCTAATATCCACTTATCAGTGAGAAAATATCATTTGAGTTCTTTTGTGATTGGGTTACCTCACTCAGGATAATGCCCTCCAGGTCCAACCTTTTGCCTAGGATTTTCATGAATTCATTCTTTTTAATAGCTGTGAAGTATTCCATTGTGTAAATGTACCACATTTTTGGTATCCATTCCTCTATTGAGCAGCATCTTGGTTCGTTCCAGCTTCTGGCTATTATAAATAAGGCTGCTATAAACATAGTGGAGCATGTTTCTTTCTTACTAGTTGGAACACCTTCTGGATATATGCCCAGGAGAGGTATTGCAGTAACCTCTGGTAGTACCATGTCCAATTTTCTAAAAACCGCCAAACTGATTTCCAGAGTGGTTGTACAAGCTTGCAATTCCAAAACAATGGATGAGTGTTCCTCTTTCTCCACATCCTTGCCAGCATCTGCTGTCACCTGAATTTTTGATCTCAGCCATTTGGACTGGTGTGAGATGGACTCTCAGGGTTGTTTTGATTTGCTTTTCCCTGATCATTAAGGATGCTGAACATTTTTTCAGGTGCTTCTCAGCCATTCGGTATTTCTCAGGTGAGAATTTTTGTTTAGCTCTGATCCCCATTTTTTAATGAGGTTATTTGACTTTAGTGTTGTGAAAAAATTGCCCAACTGCAGTTTCCTGCCAGGCATCAACTATACACAAACTGATTGTATGCGGGTCTAATCTATGCATAAAGACAAACATAGCTAGATAACACTGTCCAAGTTTTGTATGAAGTATTAGCACAATTATAGGATGATTACTCTTGTAATAATCTTAATTAACAATATATGGGTGAGTAGAAAATCTTAAATTTGCAAGCAAACTGCAAGCTGCAGTCAATGGAACACTGGCAGTTTTAACCATAATTTTCAAGTCTCTTTTGCAACGTTAGGATAATATCTACAAACTTGGGAAAGCAAAACCCAAGTTTAAAACAATTTATCATCTTTAAAATCAATAATATTAGAAGCATTACTATCATATTACAAAGTTTGGCTGCCTATTAATACCTATGAATACATGTAAGCTTTACTGCTTTAAACCTTATCTTAAATTGTAGTTTTTAGAATAGAAACCACATTAATTAATATTTAAACTAGAAATATCTTTAGAGACCTTGTCTCTTGGCCTTCCTTATGTCACGTGTTAGAAGAACTCTGAAGTTGAGTTATGAAATTTAAGACTATCTGTAGCAATGTAACAATTATTAATCTTAACCAACAACTTTTGAGCTGATTGTGAAAACACACAGAACACATTTCCAATAAAAAAGCACCAAATGAAGCAGTTACATTTAGACCAATCAGAGAATATTAATTTTTGTAGCTACAATCATAGAATAAAGGGCACTTTATAATTTGTCAAATTCATTAATCACGGACCATTTATCAGCTTTTTTACCCTGAAACTAAGAGATTGTAGACTCGCTCTTTTTCCCTAAAAGGAACAGTTTTCCAGCAGGGACTCTCCTGCCATATGTCTAATTCCTGGTAGAGGCACGTGGCAGCTCTTGGCTTTGCAGATAAATTTTTTTATACCATCTTTATTATCCAACATAAAACATAGAACATTCATTCATACAGACTCGACACAAACATACATGAATTGAACCAGAGAAGAGATTGGTGCACCAGACATTAGACAACACACAAAAGGGACCAGAGTATTTTTGTTATAAGGCCCAGAGAGAACAAAGCATGGCACTCCTGAAATTAACTGTGCTTTTTAGGACATTTTCCTCCCTCCTCATGATGCAGGTTTTTTTTTGTTTGTTTGTTTGTTTGTTTTGTTTTGTTTTGTTTTGTTTTTTGACTGTGGCTTATCCACCTGATCATTAATTTCCTTTTTAATAAATCCTTTCTTTTCTAATGCCTAAAAATGTAGCTTCTGGGAGCTATGTCTAATTGCCTAACAGTTCCTAGTCCCTGATAAACTTCACTGCTGAAACTAAGTGAATTAGCATTTGGGTTAATGCTCTTTCAACTTAGCCCATACCGACCTTCTCCGGTATGAATTTCCTTTAATTATTTTCTTCTTTTATGGAGATCCAAACCAGCAGTGCTTCTCCCAATTGTCCTCTGCCATTTCTCAGTCCTGTGTTGGTTCGCCAAATGTTGTCTCCACCCACATGACGATATGTGTGGGTTCTAGGCTGGAAAGGCACCTTAAAAACCTTGAAGAGAAGAATGGCTAGAGAGTATGAGATAAAAATGGACCTAAGACAGTCATCCTGATGAAAGCTCAATTTTACTATTCTGCACGCAGTTGTGGAGCAGGGGAAGGGGGCCCAATTCCTGCCAAATAATAATCTTGGGGTCCAGTAGCATGGTGACCATGTGACCGCTTTGGAAGAACAAATCAGCAAGCTCCAGCAGTGGGCTAGGCAGAACATTTGAGCAGCACACTCCACCACTGAGCATGCAGGTTTCAGGCTTGGGGACCGAGACTACAGTTGTTGTTTTTTACTTGATTTTTTTCTAAAAAAACATTAAAGGTTTTATATTTGTGATTTGATCATTTGGGTTTGCCAGGCAAAGTTGGTCCATGACTTTAATCCCAGCAATTCGGAGACAAAGGTAGGTGCTTTTTTTTTTTTTTTTTTTTTTTTTTTAAGGTAGAGTTCTGCAAGGTCTCCATAGGGAGGTAGAAGACAGCCATTCATACACAGAGAATCGAAGTCTCCAATACTCAAAGACAGAGAGACAGAGAGAGAGAGACAGAGAGAGACAGAGAGAGACAGAGAGGGAGAGGAAGGGAGGGAGGGAGGGACAAAGAGTGAGAGAGAGAGAGAGAGAGAGAGAGAGAGAGAGAGAGAGAGAGAGAGAGAGAGAAATAAACAAAAAAAGAAGGAAGAAAGAAAGAAAGGAGGGAGGAAGGGAGGGAGGAAATGAGGGAGGGATGGAGGGAGGGAGAGAGGGAAGGAAGAAAGAAAGAAAGAAAGAAAGAAAGAAAGAAAGAAAGAAAGAAAGAAAGAAAGAAGGAAAGAAAGAAAGGAAGGAAGGAAGGAAGGAAGGAAGGAAGAAAGAAAGAAAGAAAGAAAGAAAGAAAGAAAGAAAGAAAGAAAGAAAGAAAGAAAGAAAGAAAGAAAGAGATTAAGTAAGAAATTTACTTTATGGAATTCTTTTGGTTCTTTCGTATTTTTTTTATGAATATTAGAGTTTTTTAAAACGTTTTTAGAGATCTTAGATGACTGTTTTATAGTTTTTATTTTTTGGATTTTTTCGATTTAGTTTATATTTAGTGTCAATAGTTTTTAGAGTGTTTTTTTTTTTTATTACGGTTATATTTTAAGGTTTTACTATTTTGTATGAGTGTATATGTGTGTGTTTTTGTGTGTGTGTGTGTCTGTCTGTCTGTCTGACTGACTGTCTGTCTGCCTGTCTGTCTGTCAGTTCTTGAGTATTTTTCAAAAATTTAAGGTTTTATTTTGTAGTATAAAAATTTATTTTTTCCAGTGTGTGGTGACCCATCCGTTTAATCCAGAACTTTATAGGCAGAGGTCTTGGATTTCTGAGTTAATGGTCAGACTACTCTGCATGGTGAGTTTCAGGATAGACAGGAATACAAAGAGAATTTTTTAAGGGGGGGTTTAGAATCATTTTTAGATTCTTGAATATATAAATATGAATATAAATATAAACATAACATAAACCTAAATATATAAATATATATAATTTAATTTTTTTTATGAGATTTGTAGGTTTTTTTTCCCGCGTTTTAGAGATTTTTGGCGTTAAGAGTTTTAGTATATGTATACTAATTTTTTTCTTTGTTTATTAAGAATTTAGGATTTTTTTTTCTTGATTTTCATTCTTATTGGGCTTTATTTCATTTTCTTAACGTTTTCCTATTTTGTGTGTTTGTGTCCTTGAATGTTTTTACAAAATATTTAAGTTTATATTTTTTTGGGTTTAAATGTTTTAGTTTTGCCAGGCAGTGGTGATCCATGCCTTCAATCCCAAACTTGGTTAGGCAGAGGCAGGTATATTTCTGATTTCTAGGGCAGCCTGGACTACAGAGTGATTTCCATGTTGCCAGGGTATACACATATATATATTGTTTAATGATTTTAGTGTATTTACGGATTTGGGATTTCATTTAGGCTTTATTTTACTTTATTTTGTTACCATTTTAATGTATTTCTTTGGGTTTGGTCCTTGTCTTTGTTCAGGCTTCTAGTGTATTTTTAGTGTTTTTTCTTTTTCTTTTTAATGATTTTAGTGTATTTTTGGGTTTGGGGTTTAATTTAGGTTTGATTTTACTTGACTTTTGTAGCATTTTACTGTATTGCTTAGGGTTTTGTTTTTGGTGGTGTTGTTTTTGTACTTGATTTTTTCTAAAACATTTAGGGGTTTATATTTGAGATTTCCTAGTTTTGGGTTTGCCAGGCAATGTTGACCCATTTCTTTAATCTCAGTAATTGGGAGACAGAGTTAGGTTTTTGTTTTGTTTTTTTTTTTTTGTTTTGTTTTGTTTTTAATTAGAGTTCTTTGAGGCCTCCATATGGAGCTGAAAGTCAACCAGAGATACACAAAGAAACTCAAGAGAGAGAGAGAGAGAGAGAGAGAGAGAGAGAGAGAGAGAGAGAGAGAGACAAAGAGACAGAGAGACAGAGAGACAGAGAGAAAGAGAGACAGAGAGACAGAGAGACAGAGAGACAGAGAGACAGAGACAGAGAGAGACAGAGAAAGAAAGACAGACAGAGAGACAGACAGAGACAGTGAGAGAGAAATTTAGGAAGAAACAAAAAAAACAAAGAGAAAAAGAAAGAAGAAAGAAAAAAGAAAGAAAGAAAGAAAGAAAGAAAGAAAAAAAAGATGGAAGGTAGGAAGGAAAGAAGGAAGATAGACAGAGTGAAATATAAAAATGAAGAAAGTAAGAAAGAAAGAAAGAGAGAAAGAAAAAGAGAGAGAGACAAAGAAAGGGAGAAAAAAAGAAACATAGA
>NW_028227286.1:3268305-3278305 GCF_978045245.1 Mus caroli | reverse complement strand
GGAAGGAAGGAAGGAAGCAAATTACTTTATGCATATTTTGGACTTCCGGGTTAATTTTTTTTTTAAAAGAAATTTAGGGAATTTTAAAGCGTTTTCAGGATTTTTTGAAGATTGTTTGAGGTTATTTTGGTTTTCTATGTTTTAGTGTATGTTTAGTGCTTTTTAAAAAAATTTTAGAATGTTTTTGTTTGTTTTTGGCTTTAGGGTTTTCTTTAACGTTTTAGTATTTTTTTCTGTTTTTGTGTGTATGTGTGTTGGAGTGTGTTAAGTTCGAAGGCAGCATGGTCTACAGAGTGAGTTCGAGGACAGCCAGAAGTACACAGAGAAACTTAGTCTCCAAAAACTTGAAAAAAAAAGAAGATAAAAAAAAGAAAGAAAAATAATAAGAACGAAGGAAAGAAAAAGAAAGACAGACAGACAGACAGACAGACACAGTCCGACAGACAGACAGACAGACAGACAGAAAGAATGAAAGAAAGAAAGAAAGAAAGAAAGAAAGAAAGAAAGAAAGAAAGAAAGAAAGAAAGAAAGAAATTACTTTATGGACATTTTGGACTAACTGTGTTTTTTTTGTTTGTTTGTTTTGTTTTGTTTTGTTATGTTTTTTTTTTTTTTTTTTTACAATGTTATTGTTTTTTATAAGGTTTTGTAGGGTTTGTTGAAGCAGCTTTTAGAGGGTTTTTTTTTTTTGTTTTCAATGTTTTAGTTATTTTTTTTGGGATTTTTTTTTTAAGATTCTAGGGTGTTTTAATGTTTTGGGGTTTTTAAATTTTTTTTTTTTTAGAGTTTTATATTTCACTTTTTTTGTGTTTATTTGTTTGTGTTTGTGTGTGTGTCTCGATGTCTGTGTGTGTGTATTTTAGAGGCTTTTTTTTTTTTTTAAATTTAAGATTTTATTTTCAAAGTTTCAGTATTTTAGGAATGGCAGGAAGGGGTGGCCCTTGCCTTTAATCTCAGTAATTGGGAGTCAGAGGTAATAGGTTTCTGAGTTCCAGGCCAGTATTTTCTATAGATTGGGTTCCAGTACAGAGAGAGAAACACAGAGAAACCCAATCTCAAAAAAGTCAAAAAACCAAAAACCAAGAAAAACTAACTAACCAAACAAACAAACCAAAAAAAAAAAAAAAAAAAATCAATTTTTGAGTCAGTTTTGAATTCTTGTATATTTTTGAGGTTTTTAGAATTTTAGTGTTTTTCTTAAGAGTTTTAAGAAGAGTGTTTTAGAGGTTTCATTTTCAGTAATTTTGTGTATTGAAGTGTTCTTTTCTGTTTTTCCTTTTTGGGTTTTGTTGTTGCTGTTGTTGTTGTTGTTTTTTTTTTGTTTTGTTTTTTTTTTGTTTTTTTTTTTTGTTGTTGTTGTTTTTTTTAAGGATACTCGGGTTTTTTTTTTTAAGGTTTTAGATTTCTTTTTTTTTTAGGCTTTAATTTTTTTAATTTTTTTTTTTTATTGTGTGTTAGGATTTTTGTTTTTTTAGGTTATTTTTTTACGTTTTGTGTGTTTGTGTGTGTGTGTCTGTGTGTGTGTGTGTTTGTGTGTGTATTTGTGTGTGTTTCGAGACAGAGTATCCCTATATAAACCTGGCTGTCCTGGAATACACTCTGTAGACCAGGCTGGTCTCGAACTCAGAAACCTGCCTGCCTCTGCCTCCCAAGTGCTGGGATCAAAGGCGTGTGCCACCAAACCAGGCATTTATGTGTCTTCATATGTATGTGTGTGTGTGTTTGTGCGTGATGTGTGTTTGATTTTTTTTTTTTTAAATAAATATTAAGGTTTTATAATTGGAGTTTATGAGTTTTACGGTTGCCAGGAAGTGGTGGCCCTTGCCTTAAATCTCAGTAATTGTGAGGTGGAGGTAGTCAATTTTTGAGTTCCAGGCCAGCCTAGTCTACAGAAGGAGATCCAGGACAGACAGGGATACACAGAGAATCCAATCTCCAAAAAATCAAAAAAGAAAGAAAGAAAGAAAGAAAGAAAGAAAGAAAGAAAGAAAGAAAGAAAGAAAGAAAGAAAGAAAAAAGAAAGAGAGAGAGAGAGAAAGAAAAGAGAGAGAGAGAGAAAGAGAGAGAGAAAGGAAATAAGGAAGGAAGAAGGAAAGAAACTAAGGAAAAAAGAAAGGTAGGAAGAAAGGAAGAAATTAAGAAAGAAAGAATGCAAGAAAGAAAGAAAGGAAGAAAAGAAGAAAGAAAAAAGAAAGAAAGAAAGAAAGAAAGAAAAAAAGAAAGAAAGAAAGAAGGAAGGAAGGAAGGAAGGAAGGAAAGAAAGAAAGAAAGAAAGAAAGAAAGAAAGAAAGAAAGAAAGAAAGAAAGAAAGGTATTAGGAACATTTTGCCTTGTGTATTTTTTTTTTAGTTGACTATAGGTTTTCATAAGGTTTTGTAGAGTTTTTTGAAGAGTGTTTTAGAGGTTTTGTTTTGTTTTGTTTCGTTTCGTTTCGTTTCGTTTCGTTTCGTTTCGTTTCGTTTCATTTCGTTTCGTTTCGTTTCGGTTCGGTTCGGTTTGGTTTATAGGCTTCCTGTGTATTTTTAGTGTTTTTTTCTTGTTTTTGTTTTTTGTTTGTTTGTCTGTTGTTGTTGTTGTTTTTATAAGGGTCTTAGTGTTTTTTTATGGTTCAGTGGTTTAATTTAGGCTTTATTTTCCTTTTTAGCTTTTTAGTGTATTTCTTAATATTTTTGTTGTTGTTCTTGTTGTTGATCTTGATTTAAAAAAAATAGCATTTTATGTTTGAGGTTTAATTGTTTTAGGGTTGCCAGACTGTGGTGGTCCTTGCCTTGAATCCCAGAACTTGGGATGCAGAGGCAGGTAGATTTTTTATTTCAAGGTCAGCCTGGTTTACAGATTGATCTCAACAAAAGCCAGGGATATACTGAGAAATCCAATCCTCAAACCCCCTCCCACAAAACAAAGAAAAAAAAAGAAGAAAAAGGAAGAAAGAAAGAAAGAGAGAGAGAGAGAGAGAGAGAGAGAGAGAGAGAGAGAGAGAGAGAGAGAGAGGGACGGACGGACGGACGGACGGACAGACAGACAGACAGACAGACAGACAGACAGACAGAGGAACTGTCTATTGTAGAAGAGGATTGGAATGCAAGTGGCCAGTCAGCTGAGCCTTCCTTGGCTAAAATTGCTGGGAGAGGTTTCCTGCCCTTGCTATCCTATAAGGAAGAACTGAGCCCAGTTAATAATCTCACCCAGCCCAAGGGCAGGGCTGCAAAGCATGAATTACATGAATCTCTTGATTCTTAAGCAAACGGATATATCTCGAGGATATCATCCTGAGTGAGGTAACCCAATCACAAAACAAGTCACTTGATATCCAATCACTGATAAATGGATATTAGCCCAGAAACCTAGAATACCCAAGATACAATTTGCAGAAGAAAGTTTTTAAGAAGAAAGGATAGTGAATTATCCTCTCAGAGCTTTCTGCTTGAGACAGATCTTGGGGCAAGAACTCTGTCCTTCAGATGATCTTTAGAATCCTCCCCTAGTACTCTCTTCCTACCTTCATCTTTTCTGTATTTTCTCAAAATAAAAGACTGTGGATACAGAATATTGATTCTAACCTGGAGATTTACCTTTAAATGAAAGCTGGAGTTTATTTTGTTATACAGGAATGAATGGAGCTGTTATTGAACCTGGAGGCCTTTTTATTGTCTGAAAGTGAGTGGAAAATCATAAGGCTTGTGCAAGATTTCATCTAAGAGGAGAAAAAGAGCAGACTCCCACAAAATGGGCTTGGCTAGGCCCAGAGAACACAGTTTTCCTAATCCGATCTTGCTCATTGAACATGCGAACTACTTAACTACCTTTCATGTCGCAAATCCTCGTTGGCTCACATATTGTGCAGTTGGTTCTGTTCTTCTTCAATCCAGCATTCTACAGAAATGCTATGCGTAATTTTGATCTTGTGGTACAATTGCTTATATTGTCTATTATCGTAATATTTTATATTATGCTCATTATGCCATTTCCAAAGGCTGAACTGATCTTTAAAGACTTATAAACCTCAGTTTGCTATTCTTTTGCTTCGCTTGCTCTGTAGTCTTATTAAACAATTGCTTATTCAAATCTGAGGCATTTTTTTCTAAGGTAGTGATTATGAAAATGTGGTCTTTCTTGCTTTCTTACAACAAAGCATTGCTAGTCTTCTCATTCAAAGCTGCCAGCACAAATCTCGGCCCTTTAGCCAAAGAAAGCTCATGGGCTTTAGACACTCTTGATATTTTTGTTGTTGTTGTTCCATTTCTGTCATTGTTCACAGAGTCATCTCAAGGATTTAAGATATTTTAGGATCCCTAAAATAATGCTTGTATGCACTGGGTCGTGTTTGGTATTAATATTCTCAGTTCTAATTTATTCTGGTTCTTGGTAATTAAGAAACGTGAGTTTAAAACTGAGCCACCGGGATGTTGCAGAAGGAACTCCTCAAGGGTGGCCTTACCTCCACCCTTAATCTTTAGGATCCTCATTTCCAGTTGCTTTCAGTAAAGAGCCTGATGAGCACAGGTCTCTCGGCAGCTGTCCCAGTGTAGGAGGACCTGTCAGTTGCCACACCACATTCACTGACATTAAATATATTATTCCTAAAGAACTTTTAGCATCATTCAACATCATGCTTTATATCAAAAGCTTTAGTAGTCTGTGACATTTTGTAACACCTTTTTGTCACTTGTTTTGCTATACATTAGTAAGTGACAACACAGGTTTATTTTTGGAATTCGTACACACACATTTATTGTACTAAGGCTGTATACATCAGCCCTAACATTGCTTATTTAATAAAATACTTTAATTCATTTTAATAAAATATGAATGTGTTAATATTAATATTCCATGTATTCTTTAATGTCATTTTTAGAAATAGTTATTTTATTTTAATATAAAATAATTAATCTTATTTAAAAAATAAAAATTGTTTTAATTATGTTCTCATGAATTCATTCTATTTGCACATTCTTTGAACACTTATATTAAAGATTAATATATTTACCAAGAAAGCATGAAAAATATGTGAAAATAGAAAATCACTATTACTGTTCATAATTTTTTATTTTGAGTGTTATTTAGAGAAAAATTATATATTCTTTACTAGATTGAATCCTAATTTTAAAGCATTAGCATTTAAAAAATTTACTAAAGTTTTGGTTGTTCGTATTTTTATTACTTTATTTTCTGTGTATTGACCTAGTAGCAAATATTTTATATTAAAATTGTAAGCAATATTTTTTTAAAATTCAAATAATTTCAGTATTATTGAAAAATAATATATTCTCGTGATATATATATTTTTTGTGATCCAGAATTAATAAGGATAGCAATATTTTATGGCTATTTACTACCTTAAAATCTGTTCTATACACTAGTATAAAATATGTGTACTCTATTGCAATAATCCCAATATGCATTAAAATACAAAAAAAAATTAATAATAAATAAAAAATAAATTGCTGAAGGGAAAATAATTCCCCCAAATCTTAAAACACAGTAAACTTGTTAAAAAAAAAAACTAGAAAAAACACAAAAATACACTAGATGTCTGAAAACAAAAAACCCTCAAAAGCACTTTTCTAAAAATCCAGGAAATCAAATGAAGTTAAAGAACTTAGAAGTATCCTTTCTTTATCTATCTTTCTTCCTTTCTCTCTTCCTTCCTTTCTTTCTTTCTTTCTTTCTTTCTTTCTTTCTTTCTTTCTTTCTTTCTTTCTTTTTTCTTCCTTCCTTCCTTATTCCTTCCTTCCCTCTTTTTTTCTTTTCCTTCTCTCTCTTTCTCACTCTCTCTCTCTCGATGTATGTATCTCTCTCTCTCTCTCTCTCTCTCTCTCTCTCTCTCTCTTTCTCTCTCCCTTCCTTTCATTTTCTATATTTTTTAATTTTTAGAAACTGGGTTTCTCTGTTTAACCCTGGCTCTCTGGGACATCAATCTCAAGACCAAGCTAGCCTCCAACTAAAAAATCCCTTACCAGTACACGTTAGGGCTAGCATTTATATGAAAGGGGCAGCCATTGCCTGCCAACTCTAAAATTATGCACCACCAAAACAAAAAACCTCAATTTTTAAATAAATATTCAAGAATAAACCCACAAAAAAAGAACACAAAGAAAGCAATGAAATATTAAAATGAATAAATCCTTGAAGTCTAAATGAAACCTGAAAAGTCCAAAACACACTAAAAATTTAAAAAAAAGAAAAAATATGAAAAATACACTAGAATTCTGAAAATAAAAATCGCTCTGAAACATTCTTTAAAAACACTTCAAAATGTTAAATAAAACCCCTAAAAATAAAAAAGTACACAAGAGACCAAAAATGACGCAATAACACAATTATTTTTTTCTTCCTTTATTCTTTTTTCTTTCCTTCATTCCTTAGTTCCTTTGTTCCTTCCTTCATCCCTCACCCCTTCCTCTCTCCTTCTCTCTCTTCCTCTCTCTCTCTCTCTTTTTCTTTCTTCCTTCCTTTCCCCTTTAATCTCTCTCTGTCTCTTTCTCTCTCTCTCTCTCTCTGTCTGTGTGTCTGTGTGTCTGTGTGTCTGTCTGTCTGTCTCTCTCTCTCTCCCTCCGTTTCTTTCATTGATTTATTTGTAATTTTTTGTAAAGTGGGTTTTTCTGTGTATCCCTCACTGTCCTGGAAGTTATTCTGTAGACCATGCTAGCTGACAACTAAAATATCCACTACCTCTTTATCCCTGGGGCTAGATTTTATAGGCATGGTCCGCTATTTTTATGCTAAAACTATGATCCTCCAAAATTAAAACCATCAAAACTGAAATAAATATTCAAGAACACACACACACACAATCCCAAAGAAAACATTAAAATATTAAAAAAAAAATCCTTGAAGCCTAAATAAAACCCCAGGTCCTAAAATCACTAAAATTCTAAAAAACTAGGAAAACTACTAATAATATACTAGAAGTTTAAAAAAAAAAACACACACACACTCCAAAACATTCTTCGAAACACACTTCAAAGCCTTAAAAAAACAAATACAAAAACAAAATAAACCCCCAAAATATTAATTCCAAAAAAAAAGCAAAAGAGGCTAAAAATAACTCTGAAATTCTTTTTTCTTTTTCTGTTTGTCTCTTTCTTGCTTGCTTTCTTTTCCTGCTTGCCTGCCTGACTGCCTGCTTCCTTCCTTCCTTCCTTTCTTCCTCCCTCCCTCCCTCCCTCCCTCCCTTCCTCCCTCCCTCCCTCCCTCCCTCCCTTCCTCTCTCTCTATATCTTTCTTTCTTTTTTGAATTTTGGAGAATGGCTTTCGCTGTCTTTCTCTGGCCATTCTGTGTGTCACTCCATAGACCAAATTAGCCTCCATCTTAAAAATCCCTTACTTGTTCATCCCTATGTCTAGGTTTTATAGGCAATGGCCCTCATTTCCTGGCAACACTAAACCCAATAAACACCAAAATTAAACCTCACAAATTTTAAATAATTATTCAAGAACACACACATACAGACACACACACAATATCACAATGTGCATTAAAATACAAAAAAAATAATTAATTAAAAATAAATTTCTGAAGCGTAAATAAAACCCTAAAAATTTGAAACACAGTAAAATTGGTTAATTTACTAGAAAAAAAATACACTAGACAACTGAAAAAAAACAAAAAACCTCTCAAAAGCACTCTTCTAAAAATACAGGAATCCAAATGAACTTAAAACTCTCTCCTTTGTTTGTTTCTTTCTTTCTTGCTTGCTTGCTTCCTTTCTTCCTTCCTTTCTTTCTTTCTTTCCTTCCCTCATTCCTTACCTACCTTCCTTCCTTCCTTCCTTCCTTCCTTCCTTCCTTCCTTCCTTCCTTCCTATATTGCTTCCTTTAAATTTTCTTTCTCTGTGTTCCTTTCTTCCTTCTTCCCTTTCCTTTCTTCCTTTCTTTCTTTCTTTCTTTCTTTCTTTCTTTCTTTCTTTCTTTCTTTCTTTCTTTCTACCTTCCTTCTTTCCTTCATTCCATTTTTCCTTCCTTTTCCTTCCCTCTTTCTATCTATCTATCTATCTATCTATCTATCTGTCTGTCTGTCTGTCTGTCTGTCTGTCTGTCTGTCTGTCTGTCTGTCTGTCTTTCTTTCTGTCTGTCTGTCTGTCTCTCTGTCTTTCTTTCTTTCTTTCTTAATTTATTACTTCCTTCCTTTCTTCCTACCTTATTTCTTTCCTTCCTTCTTTCCTTCCTTTTCCTTCTATCTATCTATCTATCTATCTATCTATCTATCTATCTATCTATCTATCTATCTATCTATCATCCATCTACATATCTATCTATCTATCTATCTTTCTTTCTTTCTTTCTTTCTTTCTTTCTTTCTTTCTTAATTTATTACTTCCTTCCTTTCTTCCTTTCTTCCTACCTTATTTCTTTCCTTCCTTCTTTCCTTCCTTTTCCTTCTATCTATCTATCTATCTATCTATCTATCTATCTATCTATCTATCTATCTATCATCTATCTACATATCTATCTATCTATCTTTCTTTCTTTTTTTCTTTCTTTCTTTCTTTCTTTCTTTCTTTCTTTCTTTCTTTCTTTCTTTCTTTTTTTCTTTCTTAATTTATTACTTCCTTCTTTCTTCCTTTCTTCCTACCTATTTCTTTCCTTCCTTCTTTCCTTCCTTTTCCATCTATCTATCTATCTATCTATCTATCTATCTATCTATCTATCTATCTATCTATGTTTCTTTCTTTCTTTCTTTCTTTCTTTCTTTTTTCTTTCTTTCCTTCTTTCTCATTTTATTTTATTTCATTTGTTTTTTGAATTTTTCATGACTTAGATTTTCTGTGTATCCCTACCTGTCCTGGAGCTCCCTCATTGGATCAGGCTGGCCTCAAACTCACAAATCTACTACCTCTGCCTCCCAAGTGCTGAGATTGAAGGCACGGTCCACAATTTTCTAACAACGGTAAAATAATTAAATACCAAATATAAATTATTAAAATTAAAACAAACAAACAAACAAAAAACCAACAAAACAAAAACCTAAGAAATAAAGTAAAATGCAAAAAATAAAAAATAAAATTAAGTCTAAATTAAACACCAAAACTCTAAAACTCACTATAATCCTTAAAAACCAAGAAAAAACAAAAAACAAAAAACAAAAAAACAACAACAAAACAACCTACACTAGAAGTCTGAAAACCAAATAAATCTAAAACTTCTTCTAAAAACCCTACAAACCTTTAAAATAAAAAAAAAATAAAATTATATAGATATATATCAACCCCAAAATGTCCCTTAAGCTACTTTTTGGTTTGATTTATTTTGTTTTTGGAAACTGTGTTTCTCTGTATAGCCCTAGCTATACTGGAACTCACTCTGTAGACCAGGCTTGCCTAGAACTTACAAATCCACTTGCCTCTGCTCCCAAGGGCTGGGAATAAAGGCATGAACCACCCTTGACTGGCAAAACTAAAACACTTTACCTCCAAAATAAAAAGTTAATTGTTTCTTCAAAAATACAATTAATAATAATAATAATAATAATAATAATTAATAAATAAATAAATGAAGGAAAACTCTAAATGAAAACCCTTCAGCCAAAAAACAAACAAAGAAAATACCCGACATCCTAGGAGACAAAAAAAAAAGCAACAATAAAAAAAAAACAATAAAATTCTACAATAGTCTTCCAAAAACCCTATTAACCTTTTAAAAGACCCTAAATTTCTACAAAAATACACAGAGACATAAATATCACTAAATCTGTTTACTTTCTTTCTTTCTTTCTTTCTTTCTTTCTTTCTTTCTTTCTTTTTCTGTCTGTCTTTCTTTCTCTCTTTCTTTCTTACTTCTTTCCTTCGTTCTTTTTATTTTTCTTTCTTTTTTTTTCTTCTTTTTTTTCAAGTTTTTGGAGACTGAGTTTCTCTGTATACTTCTGGCTGTCCTGGAACTCACTCTGTAGACCATGCTGCCTTCGACCTTAACACACTACAACACATATACACACAAAAACTCAAAAAAATACTAAAACCCTAAAGAAAACCCTAAAGCCAAAAACAGACAAACATACAAAA
>NW_028227286.1:3183305-3265805 GCF_978045245.1 Mus caroli | reverse complement strand
TCTTTCTTTCTTTCTTTCTTTCTTTCTTTCTTTCTTTCTTTCTTTCTTTCCTTCTGTCTCTCCCTTTTTCTTTCTTTCTTTCTTCTTTCCTTCTTTATTAATATCTTTCCTTTTTTTTTTTTCTTTAATTTTTTTTTTTTTTAATTTTTGGTGAATGGGTTTCTCTGTGTACTTCTGGCTGTCCTGGAATTCACTCTGTAGACCTTGCTGCATTCAACCTCAACAAACTCCAACACACATACACACACGTACACACACACACACACACACCCACACACAAAACACTAAAAAAAAAAATACTAAAACCCTAAAGAAAATCCCTAAAGTCCCTCCCATAAAAACCTTCTAAAACGTTTAAAAAAAAAAAAAAAAACTAAAACTAAAACCCTAAAAACCAAAAAAACCCTCTAAAAAAATCTTTAAAAAATCCCGAAAAAACTTTAAAAAACCTTAATAAATAAGACAAAAAACAAAAACCAAAACAAAACACACAGAAAGCCCAAAAATAGGCATAAAGTAATAATTTGCTCCCTTCCTTCCTTCCTTCCTTCCTTCCTTCCTTCCTTCCTTCCTTCCTTTTTTCTTTCCTTTTTTTTTTTTTCCTTTTTTTTTCCTTTGTCGTGACTGTTTTTTTTGTGTGTGTGCGTGAGTGTATCCCTATCAGTACTGGAGCTTTCTGTGTAGACCATGATGTCCTCGAACTCAAAAAATCCTGCCTCCTAATTGTTAAGATTAAAGGCATGGGCTACCACTGCCTGGCAACCCTAGAACAATTAAAACCCAAATATAAATCCCTAAATTTTTAAAAAAATAATCAAGGAGAACAACAACAACAAACCCTGACAAATACTGACAAATACTGTAAAATGCTTAATAAAAAAGAAAAAAGAAAGAAAGAAAAAAATAAAAAGAGAGAGAAAAAGAAAGGCTAAATTAAATCCCAAAACCATACAATATACGAAATTCATTAAAAAATCAAGAAAAACAATAAAATACCCTAAAAGCCTGAAAACCAAAAAAAAAAAAAACCCTCTTAAAACACTCTTTTAAAAATTGTACAAACCCTAAAAAAAAAAAAAAAAAAACACTTAGAAATCTAAACAGAAAAAAAAAATACACACTAAGCCAAAATGTCAATAATAGTTTGTTTGTTTGTTTGTTTGTTTCTTTCTTTCTTTCTTTCTTCTTTTATTTTTTCCTTCTTTCCTTCCTGCCTTCCTTCCTTTCTTTATTTTTATTTTTTATATTTATATTTATATTTATATTTATATTTATATTTATATTTATATTTATATTTATATTTATATTTATATTTATATTTATATTTATATTTATATTTATATTTATATTTATATTTATATTTATATTTATATTTATATTTATATTTATATTTATATTTATATTTATATTTATATTTATATTTATATTTATATTTATATTTATATTTATATTTATATTTATATTTATATTTATATTTATATTTATATTTATATTTATATTTATATTTATATTTATATTTATATTTATATTTATATTTATATTTATATTTATATTTATATTTATATTTATATTTATATTTATATTTATATTTATATTTATATTTATATTTATATTTATATTTATATTTATATTTATATTTATATTTATATTTATATTTATATTTATATTTATATTTATATTTATATTTATATTTATATTATTTATATTTATATTTATTTTTATTTTTATTTTTATTTTTTAAGTTTTTGGAGACTGGTTTACTCTGTGTATCTCTGGATGTCTTGGAGCTCCCTCTTTGAACCAGGCTGCCATGCACTAAGAATTCCACTACCTCTGCCTCCCAGTTGATGAGAATCTAGGCAAGGGCCACCACTTTGAGCCAAAACATAAGTCTTAAAATCCAAAAATATAACCTTATATTAAAAAAATAATAATAGTCAAAAACATTAAAAAAAAATGCAAAAATCAAAACAAAACTAACAAAAAAAGGCAAAAAAAACCCTAAAAGAAAAAAACCTGTAAAGCCTTAAAAACAAAAAAAACTAAAACACTCTAAAATATTAAAAAAAGAAAAAAGAAAAACAACAAACAAAAAAATACACTAGAATCCTGAAAGACATGAAACAAAACAAAAACAAAAACAAAAAACATCAAAACTCTAAAACAATCTTCCAAATAACCTTAAGAAAAACACTAACATTCTAAAAAAGAAAAAAAGAAAAAAAAACACAAGAACCCCAAAAAGACTCTAAAAAAATTTTTTTTTGAGCTCTCTGTTTTTGAGTTTTGGGAAACTGTGTTTAGCTATGTACCTCTGGCTGTCCGGGAGCTCCCTTTGTATACTATGCTGGCCTCGAACTCAAAAGTCCACCTACATCTGCCTTCAAATTGGTGGGATTTAAAGCATGTGCCACCACTGTCTGGCAACCATAAAACAATCCGAAAATATAAAACCCTAAAAAAAAAAAAAAAAAAAAAAAAAAAAAAAAAAAAAAATCGAGGACAACCACAACCACAACAAAATACCCCTAAGAAATAGAGTAAAATGCTAAACAATAAATAAATTAAATAAAGCCTAAATTAAACCCCCAAACCCTAAAATACATTAAAATCCTTTAAAAACGAGGAAGACCACTAAAAATATTCTAAAAGCCTGACAACCAAAAAAAAAACTCTAAAACACTTTTCTAAAAATCCTTCAAACCTTAAATAAAATCCCTAAATTTTAAAAATTCTAAATAAAGGGGCTGGCAACACTAAAACTCTTAAACTCACAATATACAACCCTCAAATTAAAAGGAAAAACTCAAGAACACACACACAAAAACTAAATAAAACAGTAAAGTGCTAAAAAATAAGTCCCTTAAACCTTGTAAGAACCAGATATCACTAAAACACCCTAAAGTCCTTTAAAAATTATAGAAAAACCTCTAAACATACACTATAACTCTTAAAACCAAACAATATTCTAAAATACTCTTCTAAAACCCTATAATCACATTAAAAAATGTAATATTAAAAAAAAAAGAACCACACAATAAGCCAAAAATATCCATAAAGTACTTTTCTTTCTGTCTTTCCTTTCTTTGTTCTTTCTTTCTTTCTTTCTTTCTTTCTTTCTTTCTTTCTTCCTTTCTTTCTTTCTTTTTTCTTTCTTTCTTATTTCTTTATTTCTTTCTTTCTTACTTTTTTTTTTTTTCGTGACTGGGTTTCTCTTTGTATCCCTACCTGTCCTGGAGCTGCCTCTGTAGACGAGGGTGGCCTCAAACGCGGAAATCCACCCGCCTCTAACTCCCAAGTATTGGGATTTAAGGCATGGGCCACCACTGACTGGCAAATCTAAAACTTTTAAACGCCAAATTTAAAACCCTAAAATTAAAAATAGAAGAAGAAGAACAAGCACCACCACCACCACCACAACAACAACAAAAACTCCTAAGAAGAACAGTAATATGCAAAAATAATAAATAGATAAGTAAATAAATAAATAAATAAATAAGTAAATAAATAAATAAAGCCTAAATAAAACCCCAAAACACTAAAACCAAAACCAAAACAAAACAAAACAAAAAAAAATCCAAACAAACAAACAAAAAAAAAAACTGGCTGGCAACACTAAAGCTCTTAAACTCAAAAGATACAAACCTAAAATTAAAAAAAAATTTAAAAAATAAAAAAAAACTCAAGAACACACAGATAAACTCTAATAAAACAGTAAAATGCTAAAAAAAAATCACTTAAACCTATTAAGAACTAAAAATCACTAAAAGAAAGACCCTAACATCCTTATAAAAATATAGAATAAACTCTAAAAATGTACTAAAACCCTGAATACCAAAGTACCTCAAAAACATTCTTCTAAAAACCCTACAAAACTTTTTAAAAAACCCTGAAATTCTAAAAAAACATGAACCCAAAAATAATCATACAACTATTTTTTTTTCTTTTTTCTTTCTTTTTTTTTTTTTTTTTGAGACAGCGTTTCATTGTGGCTGTCCTGGAACTCACTTTGTATACCATGCTGACCTCAAATTCAGAAATCAACTACCTCTGCCTCTCAAGTGTGGGATTAAAGGCATTTGCCGCCACTGTCTGGCAAGATTAAAACTCATAAACTGCAAAATAAAACTCTAAAATTTTCAAATAATCTTATCAAAGACAAAAACAAAAAAACAAAAACAAGACAAAAAAAAAAAAAAAAACCTAAAAAATTTTTGTAAAACCATACAAAGGAACCCCTAAAGCCTAAAAAAAAATCCCTAACCCAAAACACCTTAAAATCCATTAAAAGAAAAAACAAAAAAAAAAAACAAAAAAACAAAAAAACAGAAAAAACACTAAATATACATGAAAACTGTAAAAACAAAACAAAAAACAAAAAACAAACAAAAAATAAAACTAACTCTAAAACACTCATCTTAAAAAAGTACTCTAAAACTCTTTTCTTTCTTTCTTCTTCTTCTTCTTCTTCTTCTTCTTCTTCTTCTTCTTCTTCTTCTTCTTCTTCTTCTTCTTCTTCTTTTTTTTTTTTTTCGTTTTTTTATTTATGAGACTGGGTTTCTCTGTTTATCCCTGGCTGTCCTGGAAGTCACTCTGGCACCATTTCCTGGCAAACATAAAACAATGAAACACCAATATTAAAACCCTAAAATTTAAAAAAATATATATATTCAAGCAAAACAACAAAAACTCTTCTAAAATCCCTACAATTCCTTAAAAAAACAGAACAAAACAAAACAAAAAACCTAAAATTCTAAAGAAAATACACCAAAAGCCAAAAAATGTCCCTAAAATTTTTTCATTCTTTCTTCTTTACATTATTCATATATATATATATATATGAATATATATATATATATATATATATATATATATATAATAAACTCTAAAAATGTACTATATATGTATGGAGACTGGGTTTCTCTGTGTATCCTTGGCTATACCCAAACCCTGAACTCCCCTCAATAAGAACCCTAAATATTTGAAAAAAAAATCTTAAAACCCTAAATAAGAACATGAAACCCTAAAAAGAACAATACGCCCCTTAAAAAACCCTCAAAATTCTTTCAAAATACTCAAAAATCCTAAAAAAAAAAAAAAAACCAAAAAAAACCATAAAGCCTTAAAAGAGGTCCTGAAACCATTAAAAAAAATCCCTCGACTTAAAAAAATAAATAAATAAAATAAGAAAGACCTTTAAAAAAACCTGAAAAGACAATAAAAAACTAAAAAAGAACACCTTGATGTTTTTAAAAAATCAACAAAATCCCTTAAAAAAAACTATAAAATTATAAAAAAAAAAAACTAAAAGAAACTAAAACCCCAACAAAATATCCCAAAATTCCAATACACCAAAAAACCCTACAAATAACCAGAAAACCTAAAACCCTTAAAAAACAAAAAACATCAGCAAAAAACAACAACAACAAAAAACATAAATACTTTAAAAAATAATAATAATAAAGCCTAAAACATTCCTAAAATCCTTTAAAGACACTAAAGAACCCTAAAATACCTTAAAAATGTAGAAGAAATCAAGAAACATCAAAAAAAAAAAACACCAGAAAATCCTTAGGTTCTTTAAAAAAACACTAAATGATCCCTAAAAAACTAAAAACAAAAACAAAAAAAAAAATTGAAATAAAACAAAGCAAAACAAAACAAAAAAACAACAAAAAAAAAAACCTAAAATAATTTTTTTTTTTTTTTTTGTGGTTTTTTGAGACTGTTTCTTTTTGTAGCTCTAGCATTCCTGGAACTCACTCTCAAGACCAGGCTGGCCTCAAACTCAGAAATTTGCCTGCTTCTGCCTCCCCAGTGCTGGGATTAAATGCAAGGGCCATCACTGCCCAGCGACAGTTAAAATACTTAATAAACACTTTTAAAAACAAAAACTACAATTCTAAAAAAAAAAAAAAAAAAAAAAAAAAAGCAAGAATTCTAATAAGACCCCAAAAATTCTAAAACACTAAAAATTGCCCTAAAATTCAACAAAAACTCAAGAACCCTAAAAAGACCTCAAAAAGTATAAAACCATAAAAAAATAAACCTATGGCATTAAAAATTGCCCAAAACACTGAGAAAAATACTAAAATCATCTTTTACAGGAAAGAATCCTTAAGAAAATAAAATAAAAGCATAAAATGAAATAAAAATAAAATCCTTAATAAAAACTTTTTAAAAACGTAAAAAAACCCTCAAAAATTCTAATTTTTTAAAAAACCTTTAAACAACCTAAAATAATAATAAAACACATCTAGAACCCTAAAAGACATGAAAAACCCGTAACCCTAAAAAAAAAATAATGTTAAAAACGATCCTTCTAGAAACCTATAAAACTGTAAAACTAAAGCTCAAAAATCTAAAAAAAAAAAAAAAAATCTTAGAAAAAAACATAAAAGAACCCTAAATTACTTAAACACCCTCAAATCCTTTATAAAAAACTTTAAAAAGCCCTAAAAAACTAAAAACAACAACAACAAAAAAATATGAACTCTGAAAAAATCAAGAACTCTAAAAAGATTGTGCCAGAATTCCTAAAACCATAAAAATCCCAAATTTAAAACAAAAAACCCTAAAAATACATCAAAACCCTGAAACTCTAGAAAAACCCTAAATTCCTATTTAAACAAAACAAAACAAAACTACAAAACCTTAAAATTCTAAATGAAATCTTAAAAACCTAAAAAGAATCCTAAATTCCCTAAAAGAAACAAACAAACAAACAAAAAACAACAACAACAAAAAAAAACAACCTTAAAAGTATTGTTAAAAAAAAAACCTCAAAGAACCTAAAAACCCTAAAACTCTAAAACGGAAATAGAACCTGAAACCATTAAAAAACAAACAAACAAACAAACAAACAAAAAAATAAATAAAAAATAAAAAATCCTTTCTAAAAAACCTAAAAAGACCCTAAAAACATTAAAAGCATACAAAGAAAACCTCGAAGCTTTAAAAAATCATATAAATGTAAATATACATACACCTACACCTACACCTACACCTACACCTACACCTACACCTACACCTACACCTACACCTACACCTACTCCTACACCTACACATATATTGGTTTTTTAGAACAGTGTTTTAGAGATTTTAGGCATTAAGTGTTTTCGTATATGTATAGTGTTGTTTTTGTTTTTTTTTTTTCTTTGTTTATTAAAAACCAGGCCAGCCTGGTGTTCAGAGTGATTTCCATGACTGCCAGGGTATACACAGAGAAGCCCAGTCACCAAAATCACACACAAATTAAAAAAAAAAAAAAAAAAAAAAAAGGAAGAAAAGAGGATTTAAAGATAGAAGGAAATTGAGAAAGAAGGAAAGAGAGACAGAAACATAGAAAAAGAAAGGCAGAATTGCATAGATAGATAGATAGATAGATAGATAGATAGATAGATAGATAGATAGATAGACATACAGACATACAGACAGACAGACAGACAAACAGACAGACAGATAGATAGATAGATAGATAGACAGAAAGATAGACAGACAGACAGAAAGACAGACAGACAGACAGACAGAGAGACAGACAAACAAACAAATATATATATATTCAAGGACATTTCGGCTACGTGTGTATTTATTTTAGATTTCTAGAATTTTTAAAATGTTTGTATAGTTTTTACAAGAGTGATTTAGAGTTTTTGTTGTTTCATTTTTGTTTGTTTGTTTGTATTTGTTTTGTTTTCAGGTTTGTAGTGTATTTTTACAGTTTTATCTTTTTTTGTAGTATAATTTAGGATTTGGGCTAATTTAGGCTTTACTTTAATTCATGTTCTTTTGAACATTTTACTGTATTTCTTAATGGGTTGTTATTGTTTTTGTTCAAGCGTCTAGTGTATTTTTAGTGGTTTTTTTTTTCATTTTAATCACTTTATTGTATTTTTGGATTTGCGGTTTAATTGAGTTTTTCTTTTACTTCATTTTTTTAGCACATTACTGTATTGCTTAGGGTTCTGTTGTTGTTGTTGTTGTTTTTCTACTTGATTTTTTCTAAAAAATATTTAGGTTTTTATATTTGAGGTTTCAACGTTTTGGGTTTCCCAGGCAATGTTTGACTATGTCTTTAACCCAAGCAATTGGGAGACAGAGGTAGGTATTTTTTTTTAAAGTTCAGCAAGTCTCCACAGGGAGCTGAAAGACAACCAGAGATACACAGAGAAATTTAATCTCCAAAACTCAAGAGAGAGAGAGAGAGAGAGAGAGAGAGAGAGAGAGAGAGAGACAGACAGACAGACAGAGAGACAGAGAGACAGAGAGACAGAGAGACAGAGATAGAAAGAAACAAAAAACAAAGAGAAAAAGAAAGAAGAAAGAAAGAAAGAAAGAAAGAAAGAAAGAAAGAAAGAAACAAACAAACAAAGAAACAAAGAAACACATAAGAAAGAAGGAAGGAAGGAAGGAAGGAAGGAAGGAAGGAAGGAAGGAAGGAAGGAAGGAAGGAAGAAAGGAAGGAAGGAAGGAAGGAACGAACGAACGAACGAACGAAGGGACGAAGGAACGAAGGAACGAAGGAACGAAGAAAGGAAGAAAGGCAGGCAGGCAGACAGGCAGATGGTAAGTGAGGCAGGCAAGCAAATAGTCAGAGAGAAAGAGAGAGAGAGAGACAGTGAGAGAGACAGAGAGAGAGAGACAGAAAGAGACAGAGAGACAGAGAGACAAATAGCAAGAGAGACAGAGAGACAGAGACAGAGAGAGAAAGAGAGGAGAGAGAGAGAGGAGAGAGAGGAGGGAGAGGAAGGAATGAAGGAAGGAATCAAGGAAGGGAATAATGAAGGCAAGAAGAAAGGCAGGCAGGCAGATAGACGGACAGGTCAAAAGAGAGAGCGAGAGAGAGAGAGAGAGAAAGAGAGGGAGAGGGAGAGGGAGAGGGAGAGGGAGAGGGAGAGAGACAGAGACAGAGAGAGAGGGAAAGAGAGAGAAAGGGAGAAAGAAAGAGACATGGAGAGAAAGAAAGAAAAAGAGAAAAAGAGAAAGATAGAAAAACAGAAAGATAGAATGACAGAATTTATTAAATGAATGAATGAATGAATGAATGAATAAATAAATAAATATATAAATAAATAAATGTTTTAGACATATTTCGGCTTCTTATGTATTCTTTTTAGATTGCTAGATTATTTTAAAGTTTTAGAGTGTTTTTAAAGAGTGATTTAGAGTTTTTTTTTGCTTTGTTTTGTTTTCAGGCTTCCTTGTATTTTTTTTTTTCTTTGTTTAAATGATTTTAGTGTATTTTAGTGTTTGGGATTTAATTTAGCCTTCATTTGACTTCAGTTTTTTAGCATTTACAGTATTTCTTACGGATTGTTGTTTTTGTTGTTGTTGTTGTTGTTTTTGTTGTTGTTTTTGATATTTACTAAGAAAAATTAGGGTTTTATATTTGGTGTTTTATTATTTTGGCTTGCCAGGTATTATTCGCCCCTGCCTTTAATCCCACCAATTGGGAGCCATTTGAAGGTTTTTGTTGTTGTTGTTGTTAAGGTTTTTTTTTTTTTTTTTTTTTTTACTTAGGATCTGCATGTTTTCCACAGAGAGATACAAGACAGCCAGAGATAAATAGGAAAACCCAACCTTCCAAACTCAAAAGAGAGAGAGAGAGAGAGTCTTAAAAGGCACTTATAATAGGATAATACTAAAAGAGGGCACATGGATCCATACACCAGACTAACTCGGGAATGGAATATTAATATATGTGTTAGAGAGAACACTAGACTCCTGGAGGTGAGTTTCCATGAAACTCTCAGCCGCGTTAGTGGCTTCTAGGCCTCTAGGCGTGTCAAGCTGACTCGACCTGAGTATGTGACAGCCATGCCTTGAGGAAGGACCATCCAATGGAAGTGAGGCAAAGGCCCTATTCAATTAACTACTGGAAGGGTAAATGCAAAGCATTTACAATCTTCAGGATGGGGAGGAATGGAAAAGAACCAAACTTTTATATCAATCCCAAATTTTAAATATCCCCTGGAAATAGCCACTGGATAGGGAATACTAGGTTTTAAGACCCCCATGGGGACCATAGTCTTATTAACTTCTCTAAAATCTTGTAACATCCTCCATTTACCATTTCACATTCTTATAAAAAAGGAGTGTTCCAAGGCGAAGAGGATGATTCAATGTGTACAGCTATCAATATTTCCTGCACTAACTCTATGACTGCTGACAATTTATCTACAGGAAGGGGCCAATGGTCAAGTCAGACAGGGGTATCATCTTTCCATGTAATCTTATCTGCCTGAGGCGCAGGGAGAGCAATGTTCCTTATGAAAAATAGGAGTCATAACCCAAACCTCGTTGATCTATTGGGGGTGGCCTTTATTGGTGCAGGCATCCCTTGGCTATTTTTACCCAGTCTGTGTCCATGGAGTTAACACGGAGTATGCATTTGTTGAGTAATGACTCCATTGGTACTGCACATAATGACTCTCATTTGAGAAAGAATGTCTCTTCTCCATAAATTAATAGGCAGACCAGGGACAACATAAGGCTGAATAGAACCAGAATCTCCTTCATCATCTTCCCATGTCAATAACTCTGAACTCTGGAGAGTATTCCTTCATTGTCCAATTCCCTGTAAATGAATTAAAGAGGCCTTTAATGGCCAAGTAGCAGGCCAGGCACTTTGTAAAATCATAGGAGAATCTACACCTGAGTCTAAAAGGCCCTCAATGCTCTTGCCATTTATCTTAAGGCAGAGTGTAGGGCAATCTTTGGTAATTGCTTGTACCCAATACAGATCTGATGACCCTGGCTGTGAAGAACCACGATGTGTGCCCATTGCTGGATCGGAAGTATCTAAAGGTGGAGGCAAGGCTTGTGCTAAACGTTGCCCTTTGATACAGAAATTGGTCTTTGAGAGGCACTAACTAAAATTTTAATTTCTCAGGTGTAGTAATTATCTACTACTGAGGGATGGACAGTAAGTCCTTTCAAAGTGGCAGAAGCACGCCCTTATATAATAATAATAATAATAATAATAATAATAATAATAATAATAATAATAATAATAATAATAATAAGTATCAGGTGAAGGAGGGCCATAGACCCCATAGGGAGGATATAAACGCCATGCTCAGGTATTAAATTTGCACTGGTGTCAGAACACTAGTTCAGTCCTGCTCTGCCCATGATGGCTCTGGAGAGACCAGTGGCTGATTTGTCTGCTGGCTGTACACCATGTCTGGGAGAAATGCGATGGTTTTTGGGACTTGGTCTGTCCCCCATATCCGTTTCCCTGAATGGGAGGCAGGGGATTCCCAGATGCATCTGTCTGAGCTCTGCAAGTGTTTACCCAATGCTGGCCGTTTTTGCAGCGTGGACAAAGAAAATAAGTCCATGTAGGCCGAAAAGAATGGTCAGTAGGGAGTGCTGGAGACCGTTAAGGGAGGGCACAGTGGGACACTTTCATGCAAATTGTCCAGGCTGGCTACACTTAAAACAACTAGTTTATAGGCCAGCTTGCTAAAGATCCTTGCCTATTGCCATAAGAGGTTGAAGAGCTGCACCCATTGCAAGATTGACTGTTTTGGACATCTTGTAAGGGAACACGACAAAGATGAATCATCTCATTAAGATCTTTGTCCCTAATCTTACCAGGCAGGACTGCCTTACAAGCCGAATTAGCATTCTCAAAAGCCAGATGTTTTACAAGATTATTGTCTGCATCTGAAAGGAAATAAAACTTGAGACCTGTGATTCATGTAATGTATGTCAAATAGCCCAAAGTGTTGTTTGTGAGCTTTGAAACCTGGGGCTGAGAACATAGCAGAACAGACCAGGACATGCCAAGGCAGGCCCATTACCACCCTATCTCCCTCCCTCCTCTCTGAACTCAGGCTGCTGATGTTTAAATGGACCAATCATGTGAAACCGTGCCATTCCTCCCCCAGCCCCACTCCTTTTCTATAAAAACCCCTAGCTTCCAAGCCTCGTGGTCGAATCAACTGTCTCCTGTGTGAGATGCTTTCGACCCGGAGCTCCACCATTAAAATACCTCGTGTTGTTACATCAAGGCGTTGTGTTCTATTCATGATTCTTGGGTGCATGCCGAATCGGGAGTTGAGTGGGTGTTTCCCCACTAGGTTCTTTCATTTGGAGGTACCAAAGAGATCTGCTTGACACCCAGGAACCCCGAAGGACCCCTTGGAGGTACGTTTGTTTGTGTGAGTCTTGTTATGTTGTCTGTTGTCTAAGTGTCTAAGTGTGGCACTGCTGAATTTGTGTCTTAGTTTTTCAGTTCTGAGATTGTGGGTTTGAGCCCCACCTGTTTTACCAGTTCTGGTATTCTGTATTCTGGGAGCTGCCACTGAGGACCATAAGGACCCTAGTGGCTTTGGGAAGAGGTCGGTCTATTTCTCACAGGCTGCACCCCTGGAAGATATTCAGAGGGAGTCCATGGAGTGCCCAGGGTACAGAACAGTCAGGAGGACCTGGCTGTTGCCTGGCAGAGTGAAGGAGAGTGAGTGCACTTCCTGCCAGACGAGTGGACGCGGAATCCCACTCCGTCAGAGGTAGCATTTGGCTGGTTGTATAAGTCCAGATGCGGACGGGTGTGTTTGGATGTCTTAGTGTTCTGTCTCTGTCATTGTGTTATGTTTATTCTTATTCTTCACTATGGGACAGACTGTGTCTACTTCTTTATCTTTGACTAAGGACCATTGAACGGATGTTAGGGCTAGAGGACGAAATTTGTCAGTAACAGTGAAGAAAAAGCCATGGATGACTTTCTATTCCTCGGAATGGCCTGTTTTTGGAGTAGGTTGGCCAGCAGAAGGAATTTTTTACTTACCCACCATAAGGGCTGTGAAGGCCATTGTTTTTCAGGAGGGGCCAGGGTCGTATCCAGAGCAGCAACCGTACATCACAGTATGGGAGGACTTGGCTCGCTACCCATCCCCGTGGGTTCGCCCATTCCTCCGACCTCTCCGCCCTGGCACCAAGATTCTAGCCATCTGAGAAAATGGTGAGAAAGAGAAACCAAAACCACTGTGCAGGGGAGATTTTGATCACAGCACACCAGTGATGAAATACCCCAAGATCTATCCAGAGATTGAAGAACCCCCTGAGTGGCCTGACACCCCTCAACCCCTACCATATGCTCCCCAGCCCCAACCTTCAGCTCCCTAGGGACCCCTGCCTCAGGTCCCGGCCGGAGGAGGGGGTCCCTCCACAGGAACAAGGAGCCGGAAAGGAGTCACCCCTGAGGGGCCTGAGGATTCAACCTTGGCGCTCCCCCTCAGGGCTATTGGAGCTCCCCCTGATGATCTGAACAGTCTACAGCCCCTACAGTATTGGCCTTTTTCCTCTTCTGACCTCTATAACTGGAAAGCTAATCACCCCCCTTTTTCAGAGAACCCTGTAGGAGTCACTGGGTTGGTTGAATCATTAATCTATTCACACCAGCCTACCTGGGATCACTGCCAGCAGCTTCTGCAGACTCTATTCACAACCGAGGAGAGAGAGAGAATTCTCCTCGAGGCTCGGATAAAATGTTCGAGATGAGGCTGGGCGCCCTATCCAAACTCCAGCTGAAATAGATGAAGGATTCCCGCTAACCCGGCCACGATGGGATTATAATATGGCACCAGGTAGGGAACGACTGTCCAATTATCGCTGGGTCCTAGTGGCGGGTCTCTAAGGTGTTCTCTGGCAGCCCACGAATCTGGCCAAGGTAAGAGAGGTTATGCAGGGAGCGACTTAGCCCCCCTCAGTCTTCCTCGAAAGGCTCATGGATGCTTATAGGATATATACCCCATTCAACCCCACGTAAGGGTCAAAGGGCCTCAGTACTTATGGCCTTCATTGGACAGTTGGCTCCTGACATTACGAAGAAGTTACAGCGAATTGGGGGCTTGCAGGATTACACCATAAGGGATGTAGTTAGAGAGGAAGAGAAAGTGTATCATAGGAGAGAAACAGAAGATGAAAAGTTAGAGAGAGAGAAAAGAGAGAAAAGAGAGGATGAGGATAGGAGAGACAGGATGCAAGAAAAGGTTTTGACTAGGATCCTGGCCGCAGTAGGAGAAAGAGATAAAGGAAGAAGAGGTAGACATTCAGGAAACCTGGGAGACAAAATACAGCAGGGACCAAGGAGACCCTGAGAAGGCAGGCAGCACCTGGAGAGGAACGAATGCACATATTGCAAGGAAATGGGCCACTGGAAGAGCGACTGTCCGAAAACAAAAAACAAAAACAAAACAAAAAAAAACCAAGAGGTAAAGGTGCTGTCTCTTGGAGAAGGTGAAGACTGGGGAAAGGGCTCGGACCCCCTCCCCTAGCCTAGGGTAAACTTAGAAGTGGAGGGGACCCCCGAGGATTTTCTAGTCGACATGGGAGCCGAATTTTCAGTACTTAAAACTCCTCTAGGAAAAGTGAAGAAAAATGAAAAAACCTTGGTGATTGGGGCCACGGGACAAAAAATGTATCCATGGACCACATCCCAAGTAGTAGCCATAGGGCGAAATCGAGTAACTCACTTGTTTCTAGTCATTCCAGAGTGTCCTATGCCTTTATTTGGGAGAGACTTACTAACCAAGTTAAAAGCACAAATAACTTTCACCTCTCAGAGGCCAGAGGTTTTCTGGGGAATAAAAGTGCCCCAGACTCTAGAGCTGTCTTTACAACTAGGAGAGGAATATCGACTTTACCAAAATAAAGTAAAGCCCCATGAGAGATTACAGGACTGGTTGAATCGATACCCTCAGGCGTGGGCAGAGACGAGAGGAGTGGGGATGTCAAAACTGGTCCCCCCCCCCAGGTGATTGAACTTAAGTCCAGGGCCACCCCTATAGGGGTCCGACAATATCCCATGTTCAGAGAAGCTCAAGAGGGTATATGCCCCCAAATCAACAAACTGCTGCAACAAGGCATTTTGGTCCCATGCAAATCCCCTTGGAACACCCCTTTACTTTCAGTAAAAAAACCAGGGACCAGTGACTACCGTCCAGTCAAGGACCTTAGAGAAGTCAATAAGAGAGTTCAGGACATACACCCCACGGTGCCAAATCCGTATAACCTCCTCAGCACCTTGCCACCTGGTCGGACATGGTACACAGTCCTGGATCTTAAAGACACTTTTTTCTGTTTGAGGTTACACACCAACAACCAGCCCTTGTTCGCTTTTGAAAGGTGAGACTCTGAGAGTGGACACGCCGGACAGCTCACATGGACAAGGCTGCCTCAGGGATTCAAGAACTCACCCACTTTGTTCGATGAAGACCTACACCGAGATCTTGCTCTTTTCCGAGCCAATAACCCACAGGTGACTCTTCTGCAATATGTAGATGACCTGCTCCTAGCTGCAGAAACACGCGAGGACTGTGAAATTGGAACCCATAACCTCCTGGGCGAGTTAGGTAAGCTGGGCTATCGGGCCTCTGCTAAAAAGGCTCAGTTATGCCAGATAGAAGTGACCTACCTAGGATATGTCCTGAGAGATGGACAACGGTGGCTCACAGAAGCCAGAAATCAAGCTGTTATGCAGATCCCGCCACCAACCACTGCTTGCCATGTAAGAGAGTTCCTGGGGACTGCCAGGTTTTGCAGACTCTGGATTCCGGATTTGCCTCACTGGCAGCTCCCTTGTATCCACTAACCAAAGAGAAAGGGGAATTCACCTGGACCAGGGAACATCAGCTAGCCTTTGAAACTCTCAAAAAGGCACTGCTGCAGGCTCCAGCATTGGCCCTGCCAGATTTAAACAAACCTTTCACCCTATACATTGATGAAAGAAATGGAGTGGCAAGGGGAGTCCTTACCCGGGTTTTGGGACCATGGAAGTGCCCGGTAGCCTACTTATCAAAGAAACTGGACTCTGTGGCCAGTGGATGGCCCTCCTGCCTGCGAGCAATAGCAGCCATGGCTGTGCTATTAAGAGATGCTGACAAACTGACTATGGGCCAGAATGTTACCATAGTTGCCCCACACTCTCTTGAGAGCATCGTCAGGCAACCACCGGACCGCTGGATGACCAATGCCCGAATGACGCTTTACCAGTGCCTATTGCTAACAGAGCGAGTAAGTTTCGCACCCCCAGCCATTCTCAACACTGCCTCCTTACTACCTGAGGCTGACGAGACCCCTGCACATAAGTGTGAAAAAATACTGGCAGAAGAGACTGGAATCTGGCCAGACCTCACAGACCAACCTTGGCCAGGGGTGATTACTTGGTTCACGGACGGAAGCAGCTTTGTAGTAGAAGGTAAGCAGAGGGCTGGGGCAGCAGTAGTGGATGGAAAGTCTGTCATATGGGCCAGCAGCCTACCGGATGGTACATCAGCTCAAAAAGGGGAACGATTTGCACTAATTCAAGCCTTAAGGTGGCAGAAGGAAGGACTCTTAATGTCTATACCGACAGCCGGTATGCTCTTGCCACGGCTCATAGTCACGGAGCAATATACCAACACTGTGGACTGCTGACGTCTGCCAGGAAAGATATCAAAAATAAAGAAGAAATTCTCAGCTTATTAGAAGCTGTTCATTTGCCCCGTTGGGTGGCAATTATCCATTGCCCAGGACACCAGAAGGGAACTGGGCCCGTTGAAAAGGGAAATCAAATGGCAGACCAAGAAGCTAAAAAAGCAGCCCAAGGGCCAATGACTGGTGATGAGAACCCAACAGCCCGCTGCTGAGGAAATAAATAAAAGAACCCTCACAGAAGAAGAGGGGCGAGATTACTTAGCTAACATACACCATCTGACTCATTTAGGAACTAAAAAAATACTAAAATTGGTTAGTAAGTCCCCCTATTACATTCCTGGATTAAAGAGAATTGTGGAGGAGATAATAAAAAACTTCCTTGCTTGTGCACTTACCAATGCTGAGTCTAGTAAGCTCCAGGAAGGAAAACAACTGCGAGTAGACAGGCCTGGAGCCTACTGGTGTAAGGAGCCGCCTTCACATTTGCCATTACAAGATGGCGCTGATGGCACTGACACCCGTGTTCTAAGTAGTAAACAAGCAAGCTGCGCATGTGCCGGGGTAGCTTTCCACGCCATGTGCTCTGCCTTTCCCGTGACGACAACTCTGGCTGATGGGCTGCAGCCAATCAGGGAGTGACACGTCCGAGGTGGAGGACAGTCCTCCATAAAAGGGAGGGGGCTCCGCCATATCTCTCTCTCTCTGGCTCCTTTCTCCACTGGCTCCTGATGGGGTAAGCAATAAAGTTTGTACTGCAGAAGATTCCGGTTGCCCTGAGCGTGTTCTTACCAGGGGAACAAAAGCGGTGGGCAATAAATGGTGCCGGAACCCTCGAGCTACTGCATCACGGAGAAGGAGCGGTTAATGAAGTGTTCCCGGAAACAGACTGTTGAGAAGGACCCGGTGTAGGTTCAGAACTCATCAGCTGGGGAACTGTGGTTAATGAAGTGTTCCCGGAAACAGACTGTTGAGAAGGATCCGACATAGATTCAGAACTCTTCAGCTGGGGAACGGACAGCTTTACAAGGTATGTCTGGTCTTGAACTTTCTCTAGTGTTAAAAGCCTTTTTATTTCTTTTCATATGTCAACAAGCGGTTAAGACAGGGTGGAGAATTCTGAACGAAATTCAAGACAGTCTATCAGAAGTAAAGCGGGGAGAGAGAGCAGGAAAAAAGAGAAAGCATGGCGCGCGAAATAAGTATACAGGCCTTTCCACGGGTCTTGAACCCAAGGAAAAGTTAATGTCAGGGAAGAATACCTGGGGAGAAATTAGAAGGAAAGAGGAGAAAAAACAAAGGAAAAAAGAAAAGTTAATGTCAGGGAAAAATACCTGGGGAGAGATTGGAAGGAAAGAGGAGAAAAGAGATGAGTTTAAGGAGCCAGTTCTTAATAGCTGTGAATCAGATGAAGAAATTAGCCCTTCTAAGGAAACAGACTTGGAGGAGGAAGCAGCTTGTTATGAGAGAGAAATGCGAGCTTATAGGTCAAGAAAAAAGCCAAAAGCGACTGGCAAAGGCCAGCTTGCTGCTTGGCCTCAGAGCAGTCGGCTTCAGGGTCATAGTGCACCTCCGCCCTATGCAGAGCCCCCGCCCTGCGTAGTGCGTCAGCCCTGCGCAGAGAGGCAGTGCGCAGACTCGTTCATTCCAAGAGAGGAACAAAGGAAGATGCAACAGGCATTTCCGGTCTTTGAAGGAGCCGAGGGTGGGCGTGTTCACGCTCCGGTAGATTATACACAGATTAAAGAGCTTGCTGAATCGGTCTGTAAATATGGAACCAATGCTAATTTTACCTTGGTGCAGTTAGACAGGCTTGCTGGCATGGCACTAACTCCTGCCGACTGGCAAATGATTGCAAAAGCCGCTCTCCCCAGTATGGGCAAATATATGGAATGGAGAGCACTATGGCAAGAGGCTGCACAAACTCAGGCACGAGCAAATGCTGCCGCTTTGACTCCAGAGCAGAGAGATTGGACCTTTGACCTGTTAACGGGTCAGGGAGCTTATACCGCTGATCAAACAAATTATCACTGGGGAGCTTATGCCCAAATTTCCTCCGCGGCTATTAAGGCCTGGAAGGCGCTCTCCCGAACAGGTGAAGCCACTGGACAATTAACCAAGATCATCCAGGGACCCCAGGAGTCCTTCTCAGACTTTGTGGCCAGAATGACAGAGGCAGCAGAGTGTATTTTTGGAGATTCAGAGCAAGCCTCACCTCTGATAGAACAGCTCATTTATGAGCAAGCCACACAGGAGTGTCGAACGGCCATAGCCCCAAGAAAGAATAAAGGCTTACAGGATTGGCTCAGGGTTTGTCGAGAGCTCGGGGGACCTCTCACCAATGCAGGCTTAGCGGCTGCCATCCTCCAATCCCAAAAACGCTTCATAGGCAGAAATGATTGGAGGACATGTTTTAACTGTGGGAGGCCTGGGCATTTTAAGAAAGATTGTAGAGCTCCAGACAAAAAGGGGGGGACCCTCACTCTTTGCTCTAAGTGTGGCAAGGGCTATCATAGAGCCGACCAGTGTTGCTCTGTGAGGGATATAAAGGGCAGATTCCTTCCCCCACCTGATAACCAATCAGCTGATGTGTCAAAAAAACGGGCTATCGGGCCCTCGGTCCCAGGGCCCTCAAAGATATGGGAACCGGTTTGTCAGGACCCAGGAAGCAGTCAGAGAGGCGACCCAGGAAGACCCACAAGGGTGGACCTGCGCGCCACCTCCGATTTCCTACTAATGCCTCAAATGAGTATTCAGCCGGTGCCGGTGGAGCCTATACCATCTTTGCCCCCTGGAACCATGGGCCTTATTCTCGGCCGGGGTTCACTCACCTTGCAGGGCTTAGTAGTCCACCCTGGAGTTATGGATTGTCAACATTCCCCTGAAATACAGGTCCTGTGTTCAAGCCCTAAGGGCGTTTTTTCTATTAGTAAAGGAGATAGGATAGCTCAGCTACTGCTCCTTCCTGATAATACCAGGGAGAAATCTGCAGGACCTGAGACAAAGAAAATGGGCTCCTCTGGAAATGATTCTGCCTATTTGGTTGTATCTTTGAATGATAGACCTAAGCCCCACCTTAAGATCAGCGGAAAAGAGTTTGAAGGCATCCTTGATACCGGAGCAGATAAAAGTATAATCTCTACACATTGGTGGCCCAAAGCATGGCCCACCACAGAGTCATCTCATTCATTACAGGGCCTAGGATATCAATCATGTCCCACTATAAGCTCTGTTGCCTTGACATGGGAATCCTCCGAGGGGCAGCGAAGAAAATTCATACCTTATGTGCTCCCACTCCCGGTTAACCTCTGGGGGAGGGATATTATGCAGCATTTGGGCCTTGTTTTGTCCAATGAGAATGCCCCGTCGGGAGGGTGTTCGGTTAAAGTAAGAAATATCATGGCAAAGATGGGTTATAAAGAGGGAAAAGGGTTAGGAAATGAACAATTAAAACTGGGCCATATTGAACCATCTACCTCACCTTGGAATACTCCAATTTTTGTAATTAAGAAAAAGTCAGGAAAGTGGAGACTGCTCCATGTCCTCAGAGCCATTAATGAGCAAATGAACTTATTTGGCCCCGTACAGAGAGGTCTCCCTGTACTTTCCGCCTTACCACGTGGCTGGAATTTAATTATTATAGATATTAAAGATTGTTTCTTTTCTATACCTTTGTGTCCAAGGGATAGGCCCAGATTTGCCTTTACCATCCCCTCTATTAATCACATGGAACCTGATAAGAGGTATCAATGGAAGGTCTTACCACAGGGAATGTCCAATAGTCCTACAATGTGCCAACTTTATGTGCAAGAAGCTCTTTTGCCAGTGAGGGAACAATTCCCCTCTTTAATTTTGCTTCTTTACATGGATGACATCCTTCTATGCCATAAAAACCTTACCATACTACAAAAGGCATATCCTTTTCTACTTAAGACTTTAAGTCAGTGGGGTTTACAGATAGCCACAGAAAAGGTCCAAATTTCTGATACAGGACAATTTTTGGGCTCTGTGGTGTCCCCAAATAAAATTGTGCCCCAAAAGGTAGAGATAAGAAGAGATCACCTCCATACCTTAAATGATTTTCAAAAGCTGTTAGGGGATATTAACTGGCTCAGACCATTTTTGAAGATTCCTTCCGCTGAGTTAAGGCCTTTGTTTGATATTTTAGAAGGAGATTCTCATATCTCCTCCCCTAGGGCTCTTACTCTAGCTGCTAGCCAGGCCTTACAAAAGGTGGAAGATACCTTACAGAATGCACAATTACAACGTATTGAGGATTCGCAGCCTTTTAGTTTATGTGTCTTTAAGACAGCACAATTGCCTACCGCAGTTTTGTGGCAGAATGGGCCATTGTTGTGGATCCATCCAAATGTATCTTCAACTAAAATAATAAATTGGTATCCTGATGCAATTGCACAGCTCGCCCTTAAAGGCCTAAAAGCAGCGATCACCCATTTTGGACGAAATCCCTATCTTTTAATTGTACCTTATACCGCTGCACAGGTTCAGACCTTGGCAGCCACATCTAATGATTGGGCAGTTTTAGTTACCTCCTTTTCAGGACAAATAGATAACCATTATCCAAAACATCCAATTTTACAGTTCGCCCAAAATCAATCTGTTGTGTTTCCACAAATAACAATAAGAAACCCACTTAAAAATGGGGTTGTGGTATATACTGATGGATCAAAAACTGGCATAGGTGCCTATGTGGCTAATGGTGAAGTAGTATCCAAACAATATAATGAAAATTCACCTCAAGTGGTAGAATGTTTAGTGGTTTTAGAAGTTTTAAAAACCTTTTTAGAACCCCTCAATTTTTTAGAAGTGGCTGGAGTGATTAAGCCTTCCAGTAAAGTTGCCAATATTTTTCAGCAGATACAATTAGTTTTGTTATCTAGAAGATTTCCTGTTTATATTACTCATGTTAGAGCCCATTCAGGCCTACCTGGCCCCATGGCTCTGGGGAATGATTTGGCAGATAAAGCCACTAAAGTGGTGGCTGCTGCCCTAACATCCCCGATAGAGGCTGCAAGAAATTTTCATAACAATTTTCATGTGACGGCTGAAACATTACGCCGCCGTTTCTCCTTGACGAGAAAAAAAGCCCGTGACATTGTTAATCAATGTCAAAGCTGCTGTGAGTTCTTGCCAGTTCCTCATGTGGGAATTAACCCACGCGGTATTCGACCTCTACAGGTCTGGCAAATGGATGTTACACATGTTTCTTCCTTTGGAAAACTTCAATATCTCCATGTGTCCATTGACACATGCTCTGGCATCATGTTTGCCTCTCCTTTAACCGGAGAAAAGGCCTCACATGTGATTCAACATTGCCTTGAGGCATGGAGTGCTTGGGGAAAACCCAAACTCCTTAAGACTGATAATGGACCAGCTTATACATCTCAAAAATTCCAACAGTTCTGCCGTCAGATGGACGTGACCCACCTGACTGGACTTCCATCTAATAAAACAGAAAGGGGGAGTCGAGGAGGCTCTACCCCGAGTACCAAGAGTGTCTGTGTCTACAGCACTCTTTACACTCAATTTTTTAAATCTTGATTCTCATGGCCATACCACGGCTGAACGACATTGTTCAGAGCCAGATAGGCCCAATGAGATGGTTAAATGGAAAGATGTTTTAAATAACAAATGGAAAGGCCCGGATCCTATTTTGATAAGATCCAGGGGAGCTGTTTCTGTTTTTCCACAGAATGAAGACAACCCATTTTGGATACCAGAAAGACTCACCCGAAAAATCCAGTCTGACCAAGGGAATACTGATGTCCCTCGTCTTGGTGATGTCCAGTGCGACAACAACAAAGGGAAAGCAGCGTTGGGAGATACAGAATTGGACGGCTAAATTTGAACAGACCCTTTGAAAATTGAGACTTGCCCCATGCACTTGGACCTGTCCCTGACCTAAGGACTATCTTTTCAACATTTTCCTTCTTTAAAGAATGGGTGGGGGTGGAATTATTTGGAGCTGTTCTTTGCTGTGGATTAGTGTTGCTTCTTTGATTGGTCTGTAAGCTTAAGGCCCAAACTAGGAGAGACAAACATGGTGGTTATTTCCCAGGCGCTTGCAGCACTAGAACATGGTGCTTCCCCTGATATATGGTTATCTATGCTTAAGCAATAGGTCGCTGACCACTCAGATCTTGCACCCCACGAGGCTAGTCTCATTGCACGGGATAGAGTGAGTGTGCTTCAGCAGCCCGAGAGAGTTGCACGGCTAAGCACTGCAGTAGAAGGGCTCTGTGGGATATATGAGCCTATTCTAGGGAGACATGTCATCTTTCAAGAAGGTTGAGTGTCCAAGTGTCCTTCCCCCAGGAAAAACGACACGGGAGCGGACCAAGACCCCTTTGGGTGATGAGCCTGGGAGGAGGTTTTGTGTAAAGCCCCTATTTTACACACTGGGGATTTGACCTCTATCTCCACTCTCATTATTATGGGTGGCCTATTGCTCTTATATAAAAGAAAAGGGGGAGATGTAAGGAGCCGCCTTCACATTTGCCATTACAAGATGGCGCTGATGGCACTGACACCCGTGTTCTAAGTAGTAAACAAGCAAGCTGCGCATGTGCTGGGGTAGCTTTCCACGCCATGTGCTCTGCCTTTCCCGTGACGACAACTCTGGCTGATGGGCTGCAGCCAATCAGGGAGTGACACGTCCGAGGCGGAGGACAGTCCTCCATAAAAGGGAGGGGGCTCCTCCATATCTCTCTCTCTCTGGCTCCTTTCTCCACTGGCTCCTGATGGGGTAAGCAATAAAGTTTGTACTGCAGAAGATTCCGGTTGCCCTGAGCGTGTTCTTACCAGGGGAACAAAAGCGGCGGGCAATATACTGGGAAACTGACTTCACTGAGTTGAAACCAACTAGGTATGGAAATAAATATCTCCTAGTTTTTATAGACACCTTCTCGGGATGAGTCGAAGCGTTCCCCACCAAGAAAGAAATGGCTAATGTAGTGGTCAAGAAGATACTTGAAGAAATCCTTCCCCGCTTTGGGATACCTAAGGTAATGGGGTCAGACAATGGACCTGCCTTCGTCTCCCAGGTAAGTCAGGGATTGGCCAGGCAACTGGGGACAAATTGGAAAATACATCGTGCATACAGACTCCAGAGTTCAGGACAGGTAGAGAGGATGAACAGAACGCTAAAGAAGACTCTGAATAAAATAGCCTTAGAATCCAGCAGAAGTGATTGGACAGCCGTTCTCCCTTATGCCTTGTTCAGGGTTCGGAATACACCTGGACCCCTTGACCTAACTCCATTTAAGTTAATGTATGGGGCGTCCTCACCCATTTTTTTGACTGTAGGGGATAGGAATCACCCGGATGTGTCTTTCTCTCCTTCTTCTAGTATTTTGGCTCGATTAAAAGCTCTCAAAATAGTAAGAAAAGAGGTCTGGGAACAGCTAAAAGAAACCTATGTTGCTGGTGACACACAGGTGCCACACCAGTTTGAAGTAGGAAATGCAGTCCTGGTGAGGAGACACCAAGCGGGAAACCTAGATCCGAGGTGGAAGGGACCCTACTTGGTGCTACTGACAACGCCCACCGTGGTCAAAGTGGAAGGAATCCCCACTTGGGTCCATGCATCCCACGTCAAGAGAGCACCCCCTGGAGTCAGCCATGATGAGTGGACTTTGGAGAAGACTACTAACCCTTTTAAGTTGTGCCTGCTTTGTAGGAGTGATCCCAAAGGACTTCAACCCCCACAGTCCTGTTCAACAAACATGGGAGGTACTCAATGAGGGGGGTAGGGCTGTATGGACAATCGCCAAGGTACACCCTCTGTGGACTTGGTGGCCTGATCTTTTCCCTGACATCTGTAAGTTGGCTATAGGAGCCCCTACTGGATGGGACTTGGAGGGGTACTCTGACATTCAGAGGGCACCTTTAACACCCCGTCCGCAACGTAGAAAAACATTCGAGAGACCAATGGGGTGGTTGCTCTAACCAAAGGGATAGAAGTATGCTTCGAACTCATCCCTTCTTTGTCTGTCCCGGGCCCCACCAAAGTCAATCCCTTAATCCAACATGTGGAGGTAAGGCTGACTTCCTTTGCAAGAGCTGGGGTTGGGAGATTTCAGGTACAGCCCACTGGAAGCCCTCCTCAAGCTGGGACTATATTAGAGTAACAGCCAACTATTCCCTAGCGTCTTATGTACCTGGAGGATTTGACCTAGACAAGTGTACTGACTGGTGCCATCCGCACCATGTCACCTTTACTGAACCAGGGAAAAGAGCTCTGGGATGGACAAAAGGGTATACCTGGGGTCTTAGGATTTACAAGTAAAGATATGATGAGGGATTATTGTTCACTATCAGATTAAAAATAGAGACCCCCTACAATCCTTTAGGCCCCCCAACCAAGTCCACACCCTTCACCCATACTATTACTCAGCGTACTCCATTGATTGCAGACCACCTTAGTATGGCTGCTATCCCCCAACCTCCCACTCCTCAGGTACCTCTAACTATTACCACTGAGATTCCTTCAACAAGACAGAGGATGTTTAACCTAGTGAGAGGAGCCATTTATGCCCTTAATAGAACTGATCCAAGGGCTACTGAGGACTGCTTCGCTATCCCTGTCCTCGGGTCCGCCTTATTATGAAGAAATTGCCTTCAATGGAGATTTCAACAGAATCAGCAGCCATAATTCCTGCTCTTGGGGAACAGGACAAAAATGACCCTGACTGATGTATCTGTGAGGAGTCCAGGTCTCTGTATAGGCACCCCACCTTCCACTCACAAACACCTATGCAGACAAATTCAGTGTGTGTCCAGAATGGAAGCTAATTACTATCTTGTATCTTCCCAGGTTGGATGGTGGGATTGCAATACAGGACTTACTCCCTGTGTATCAACTAAGGTTTTTAATTCAACTCATGATTTTTGTGTCATGAACTAGCTGTTACCCCGCATATATTATCACCCTGCATCCAGTTTAGAAGAGAGCTATGCTGGCCGGTGGTCGAAAAGAGAACCAATTACTTTAACCCTGGCTGCATTCATGGGGATAGGTATGGCAGTAGGAGTGGGGACAGAAGTGTAAACTTTGATAGAAGGAAGACAGGGAATTCAGTCTTTGAGGGATGCTGTCAATGAAGACCTAACGGCAATAGAAAAGTCCATTGATGCTTTAGAAAAATCTTTGGCCTCCCTGTCTGAGGTAGTTTTTTAGAACAGGAGAGGCCTTGATTTGTTGTTCCTAAAAGAAGGAGGACTGTGTGCCGCCCTTAAAGAAGAGTGCTGCTTCTATGCAGATCATACAGGAAGAGTTAGAGACTCTATGCAGAAACTGAGAGAAAGATTAGAGTGAAGGAAACGGGAATGGGATGCTCAAAGTGGGTGGTTTAAGACATGGTTTTAATTATGACCATCTTGGATAACTTCTTTGATTTCCGCTGTAGCTGGACCAATCCTTATGATATGCTTAGCTTTAGTTTTCGGCCCCTGTATAATAAATAGAGGAATGGCTTTCATCCAGAGTAGAATTGATACAGTAAAACTCATGGTTCTTCAGAGACAATATCAACATATAGTTCAGGTAAATGAAGAGTTAGGGGACACTAATCTCTAAAATTCTATGATTAGAATTAGTCTAAATAGAAGAAGAGGGGAATGAAAGGAAATAAAACTTGAGAGCTGTGATTCATGTAATGTATGTCAAATAACCCAAAGAGTTGTTTGTGAGCTTTGAAACCTGGGGCTGAGAACACAGAAGAACAGACCAGGACATGCCCGGGCAGGCCCATTGCCTCCCTGTCTCCCACCCCTCTGACCTCAGGCTGCTAATGTTTAAATGGACCAATCATGTGAAACCGTGCCAATTCCTCCCCCAGCCTCACTCTTTTTCTATAAAAACACCTAGCTTCCAAGCCTCGTGGTCTAATCCACTGTCTCCTGTGTGAGATGCGTTTTGACCCGGAGCTCCGCCATTAAAATACCTCTTGTTGTTACATCAAGTCGTTGTGTTCTATTCGTGATTCTTAGGTGCATGCTGAATCAGGAATTGAGTGGGTGTTTCCCCACTAGGTTCTTTCACATCCTCATGACCTAAGGTCCTTTTTGCAGCCTCAAGCAAATGACTAACACATTCACTAAAGTCTTCTTGGGTTCCTTGAATGATTTTAGTTAAAGGGGAAATAATGGAACCTTTCATAGGAATAGCATGCCAAGTTTCCAATGTTGTGTTAGCAGTTTAAGCCAAGAGACCCACTGGGCAATTTCTGCCTGGCCTTAGCTACATATTTTTCTTGAACAGAAAGCTTTTCCAAGGTCCAGTCAGTCCAGGCACTGGAGGGTTTTTCTGATTAGCTACTGCAATGGTCTGGCACCTATTGAGGAAATCAACCCTCCATGAGAAAAACTATCCTCGAGTTAACACAGTTTAAATCTCTTTGATCCAATCACTACTGGGAGGGCTTCTAGGAGTGAAAGCATATAAAAGGCAGATGGACCATAAGTTCTAACCGCAGAGTTATGCTCTTTTAAGTCTTTAAAACTTAGCCTACGAAACTCTGTCTTTTGAATAGGGACAGTTAATTCTTCTTCTTGATTTCTACTTCATTATCACTCTCATAATCTTCTCCACCCTCGCTGTTAGTGTCTACAGAGAAATCGGCATGGGGCACTTCTAAAGGTCCTATTTCTGCAGAAGGAGATTTGGCACAGGTGGCTGGTGGCTGCTCCTGCGCCATAGAAGTGGGCAGGTCACAGCTAGCAGTTCTCTTGCAGCGAGTCATTACAAGGAAAGCCAATGTTTTGGTTTTTATGGCTCACTGAGCTTTCTTTTTTATGCCTCCTGAAACTGCGGCTGGAGGAGGAACAAGGATAGTCTGTTTTAAGCAATTTTAGAGTGAAGCTAGCTCTTTAGAAAGGCGAGCATACTGCTGCTGTAGCTTTAGTACTTCTTGTAATCCTGCTACCTGAGACACCAGCTTATCCTTAGCAGCAATGAGAATAGAAACCTGTAAACCTGACACCATGGTGCAGAAGCACTAATAGGCAGCAGATAGAGAGGGGCACTGCAGGGAGGGGCTGAAGCAAGACAGCAGCTCAGGTTTACTGGGCGAACTACCTCTTTCTCTAAAGTGTCTGAGTCCTCTGAAATTAAAGGGCTTTAAGCCAAATATTTCTTAAAGACTGGATTGATCAGTAGTGGATTGCCCTGGGCGGGCTGCTCAGACAAAGTGGTTACCTGGACATGTGGATAAAGAGCAGCCTGTGGGACTTCAGACCTGTCTGCAGCTTTTGGAGGCTTTGTAGTAGGGAGGGAGCCCTCTAAAGCTTCCTGAGACAAGGTATAGAGGCAATATTCTGCAACTGACAAAAGGTGCTGTTTCTCTGGATCATCAGCTGCATTTTATACCAAATCACGGAATAAACTCCAATAAGTAAATAAATTCTCAGGGACAGCATCGCATCAGGGCCCTGCTTTGCCAAATTTTCATTTAGTCCTCTACCTACTCTTCTCCATTTCTTACAATGTATCTCTGCTCCAACTATAAAAAAAAAAACATGGTAATGCCTGGTCTATGAAAACAAAATAAAAGTTTATCAAATCTTACTTTTTAACTCTATCTCCTCTTTCCATGAGAGATGTCTTTAAGCAAATTATAAAGGCTGCTTCCTTTGATAGTTTGTTTCCCAGTTCCTGTAGTGGAGATGAATCAACTCATCAAGGACTTTTCTCTCTTCTATGAGCAGTGGAAGGGGTCCTTTACTACTTCTAAATTCTTGGGGTCAGGACAAACTTCTCTGGAACCTGCACTGGAAGGAAATAAGATCCAAAACTCGCCCTCACATTGGGTGCCCCTTATCCAGTCCCATAGGGTTCAGTTATACATGGGTGCGAGTGGTACTGCAAACCTGGGAGGAAATGGGATTGGAAGGGGAAGAAAAGCTAGAAACCAAGCAGAGGGTCCTATTAAGTTTCCATTTATTAGGCTGATGTGTCTGGTTTTAAAGCATACATCCTGGGGAATTAGAAGGGGTCGAGGGGGAATTTAACAAAGAACAAAGAAATACCCTATAAGAAGCCAAAAAACCCTAAATTCTTTTTTTTTAAACTTTCAAAAATCTAAAAACACCCTAAAACTCTAAAAGAAAAAATCTTGAAACTCTAAAAAAATCCGTAAAACTCTAAACATAACCCTAAAGACTTTTTTAAAAAATCAAAAATATTAAAAAACCCTAATTTTTTTAAAGTTCTAAAAAAAAATCCTAAAAAAACAAACAAACAACAAAACAAAAACAAAAACAAAAACTTGCAGGAGATTTTAAAACACTAAAAAAAAAAAAAAATACCCTAAATTTCTAAAAAAAAAAATAAAATAAAATAAAATAAAAACTTAGGACCCCAAAACCCAAAAACAATACTCAAAAACAAAACACTATAACCTTCAAATAAACATATATTTATGTTATATATATACATATATAAACATTACAATGAACCTAAAACCCTAAAATAAACAAGTAAACCCTAATCCCTAAAAAAAAAATCTACATTTCTAAAAAATAAAAATAATATAATAAATAAATAAATAAAATAAAATCTTCGGAACCAGAAACGCAAAACCAATACTGAAAAACAATAATCTATAAACTTTAAATAAATAAATATATATATATATATAAAACATTACAATGTACATTAAACCCTAAAATAAACCAGGAAACCCTAATCCCTAAAATGAAACAAAGGACAAAAACAAGAGAAACACAAAATAAAAACACACAATTACAACTCTGAAAAACCCTAAATTTCTAAAAAAAAATTCTAGAACCCTGAAAAAATTCCTTAAAAAATTTTTCAAAAACCCTGAATTTCCCCCCAAATCTTGAAATCTTAAAAAAAGAAACCTAAATACCTATAATGCTAAAAAACACTGATTCTAAAAAAAAATTCTTTAATTCAGAAAAACCTAACCCCCCCAAAAAAATCCCTAAAATTCCAAAAAAAAAAAAAAAAATCCCTAACACACACACACAGACAGACACCCAAAAATCTTAAATAACAATATAAAACCTAACACCCTAAGGCTGTAAAATAATCCATGAAACACAATAAAACAAACAAACAAACAAACAAAGCAACTTTAAACTTCTAAAAAAAAAAAAAAAAAAAAAACAAAACTCTAGAAATCGAAAAACAACCTTCAAAAATACATAAGACCCCATAAACCCCAAAATTACCCTAAAGATTTTTATGAAAATCCTAAAAAAATTCGTAATTCCTTATAAAGCTAAAAAATTAAAAATTAAACTCATTTTTAAAATACACATAAAAATCCCTAAAATCAGAAAAAAAATAAAAAAATAAACCGTGAAAAAAATTATAAAAGCCTAAAAAGAAGCCCTAAAAATAACTTAAAAAAAAAACAGACCATAACATCCCCAAACCCTAAAATTATTTAAAAATCAAAAAAAAAAACCAAAAAACCAAAAAAACAAACCCTGAAACCCTAAAAAAAAATAAAGAATTAAACCAAAAAAAAATTTAAATCTTCTTTAAAAAACCTGAAAAATCCCTAAAAACCATAAAATTAAAAACAAAAACAAAGACAAAAACAAAAACAAAAATGAAGCTTTAAAAAAAAATCACCAAAAATCCAAAATTCTTTTTTAAAACTCAAGAATGATAAAAAGACCCCCCCAAAAAACCCTAAAATCCTAAAAAAAAAACCTCCTAAAATATATTAAAAGTACTTAAAATACATCAAAACCCTGAATCTCCCCAAATCTCTGAAACACACTTTAAAAAACGTATAAAATCCTAATAACCTGAATATAAAAACTGAAATCCTAAAAAGAATCCTAAATTGAAAAAAAATATATATATATATATAATACCAAAATAAACCCAAGAACCCTACAAAGACCCTAAAACAAAAACCAAAAATCCCTCAAATAACTTAAAGCCGTAAAAAAAAAAGAAAAAACAACAAACAAACAAAATACAACCAAAAAAAACCATATAAAACATAAAAACAAAACAAAACAAGAACTCTTAAGAAATCCTAAAACATTCTAAAAACCTAAAAAAAAACTAAAATTCTACAAAACCTCAAGAACCCTAAAAAAAATTGTAAAACTATAAGAAAAAACCCTAAAGCTCCAAAAAAAATCCCCAAAATTTAAAAACACCATAAAATTCCTTTAAAAACTTATACAAACAAGAAAACACCATGAAATTTCTTTTTAAAAAAAAAACTTAAAATAAATCCTAAATCACTAAGAAAATTCCTATAATTCTGAAAAAATGAAGAACACTAAAAAGACACAAAAAACACTAAAATCATAAAAAACCTAAAATCCTTTAAAAAGAAAAAGCTAAAAACCCATCAAAACTCTGAAATCCAAAAAAAACCTTAAACGATGTAAAACATACCAACAAAACTTTAAAGCCCTAAATAAAAACCTGAAACCCTAAAGAGAATGCTAAAGTTCTAAAAAAAAAAAAAAAAAAAAAAAACAAAAAAAAAAAAACAAAAAACTCTAAAATTCTAAAAATAAAATAAAATAAATTACAAGAAATCTAAGATGAGAGCATTCCCTGCTTATAGACTATGGTAAGGCAGCTGTTTAACTTTCACAATTTTGGGTGAGGTATTCCGGGATTATCAGATTGAGTAAAGGGGATTATTCCTCCAGATGATCCTGAATCACATGCTTTTGAGAGTCAGGACTAGTGGTACTCAATTTTCCCAATATTGTGGCCCTTTAAAACACAGCTCCCAAATCGTAATGTTATGTCATTGCAAATTCAAACTATAATTTTGTTATAGTCATTGATTGTAATGTATATATCTTATAAACAAGATATATGATATGGAACACTTGTATCAGGGTTGTTTGAGCACTGAGAGGAGTCTCAACCCATGGTTTGAAAACCATTAGTCTGGACACGATGGGGGTACCATTACCAATGTATATTGTTTATCTAGTGTTGCTGGGCAGATGTCTCCCACCCTTGAACGCAGAGGGTTTTTCAAGAACAGGCTTCTTCTGAGTCCCCAAACTTCTTTCCACACCTGTACAGCTTGTTGATGATCACTGATGTATCAAATGGCCTTACTTAGTAAATTAAAGTAATCCAGTTATCTCTTAAAATCTAGAAAATGCTGATTCTAAAAATGGTTCCACTAGCTAAAAGCAGTGGCTGGCACTCTTCCTAGGGATCCCTTATGTAGTGTCCCTTTATATCTCCAAGGTCAACAGCAGATGGCTGAGTCCCTCCTGGGCTGTACCTCTCTGATCTATTCTTACCCACTATGCAGCTTTCTTTCATGAAGAGAAGGCATGATAACACTGAACTCATCTTGTCTTTAGTCAGCACAAATAGCATAATTATTTTCCCCTATGGTTCAGTTGATCATGATTCTGAGACATAATCATACAAGTTGTATTGATCAAAAGAATGACACTGATTTCTAGTATATAATAAAGCCTATTTTGCAAGACTTCTTTTCAGGAGTCAGGAAATTCAAGAAGAAGACACTATCAGTATATAAAGAAATTCTAGTGAGATGTTGAAATCACAGAAGGGATTCAATGGGCTAGAAAGACAAAAGAGGGAACCAAACTCCCTGTCATAATTAAACCTTTTCTATGACAGCATTATTCATTGATTTTTATTTGTAGGTCCTATCCCTCCTGACCCTGACCAATTTTTCCTAATATATTAAAACCTGAGTATTAGTCTACAGAAAATTACATTTGGGGAAACACATTCAAACAACATATGAAGGTGAATATTTGAAAATCTATAGTCATGTGGGGGCATTTTTCTTTCTACCTCATGTACACTTAAAATCTCTAGCTTCTTCCTTCCCTATGAAAGTATGGCAGCCCAGTGAGTGACATGTGTTTAGGGTGAATAATGATATACAAAGATGTAAACACCTTGCCATATCCTGTCAACCATATCTAGCCCAAAATGCAATATCCACATGAGAGTAGAAACATAAAAATAAATTTTATAGTATCTTGAAGCTAAAATTCCCAATTTAATCAAACCATCATTTAGAATTTTCTACTTAATACCAATGTGCTTTAAGTGTACAAGTCACTGGACTTTGTTGTGACTCTTTTCACAGGTTTATACAGTCCTTTAACCATCTTCATCCTCCCCACTCCTCTCCATTTCTACCTGCTCAGCCCCCCTGCTGCTGCCCATACTCTTTCAAAATATCTCCTTTTATTTAATGTGCCTTATTAAAATTATAATTTGACAATTGTCATTTTGAGTTTGGCTTGTCTCACCTAACATAATTCCCATTCCCATCTATTCTTTCTGAAAACAAAACCCTTCACTAGTAAACTTAGATGAGAAATACCTCTGTCTCTCTCTCTGTCTCTCTGTCTCTCTGTCTCTCTGTCTCTCTGTCTCTGTCTCTCTATCTCTCTGTCTCTCTGTCTCTCTGTCTCTGTGTCTGTCCTTCTCTCTGTCTCTGTCTATCTCTGTCTCTCTGTCTCTCTGTCTCTGTCTCTCTGTCTCTCTCTCTCTCTCCCTCTCACACACACACACACACACACACACTCACTCTCTCTCTCATTTTAAGAAATTCATCGTGTGGTTGACATCTATATTTCCTCCATAGCTTGTCTATTTCACACAGTATAACAATCAACATTGATAATATGGATGTTTAGTGATCCTTCTTAGATTATTATTGGAACGAAAATCAAACTGGGAAGATAGTACCTCAGATGAAGACTGCCTCCATCACACTGACATGTGGCCACATTTGTAAGGAATGATCTTTTGTTGATAGCTGAGCTGGAAGTGTCTAACTAATTAGAAGGTCTCATCCACTATGAAGAGAATGTACAGTGTGGTGGGGACAGTGGAGGAGACTGAAAACGATTTTTTGAAGAACCGAAGATCTATGTGGCATGAACAATTAAAGTGCCCTCTAATTTGTAAGTAAATTCCATACTTACCTGTGTCCAGTATTCTGTCAACCCATATTTCAAAAATAAAATTACATTATCTATTTCATCCTGTTTTACTGCATTCAATCTATGAAATTCCTTGTAACCAGAAATGGTGGTAAATTTTAAAGAGCTTTAAAATGTGACTGTTAGATACCGGGTTGTTTTAAGTTTATTTCAAATTTGTAAGCAGGCCCAAGGACTATGATTTCCTTGCACTTTGCAAAGAATCCATAATTCATGGTTGCCATTGGCTTCAATACAAGGTATTCAATCCTGTCAAATTCCAGCTTTCTTTGAATAAAAAATTGTCTTCCTCTAGCTGTGGGTTTTGATAAATTAATAGTGTGCTATCCAGTGTGTTGCCTCAAGAGTCTGGCAACATTTCTGATTCCAAGAACAGTTTAAAGATAACCAAGGGGAAGATTGTTACAGGGAAAATAATCACCAAGAATGCTGGTGTATCAGACACTGAAGACTTTCACAGAAGGAAAATAAAAACAACCCCCCCAAAAAAAACCTGAATAAACAAACAAACAAACAAAAAAACCAAATACACAATAAAAATGATACAAGAGTGAATCTACTTGGGCAGAATGTGAATCAGGTAATCAGGCCATTTTTGTAGGGATTTATTTTGGATTTCTAGGAGGCCATATGAAAATGTAAATTCTAGATGCTCAATGTTTCTGAGTGTAACTCCAGATGGAACCAGCCTGATAGAGGTTCTATGATGTCAGCTGAGATAGTGTGATGTCACAGAGCACTGGTCAGAGTTTGCACATCTATTCCACTTGGAAACACTAGAATTCCTTGAAGCTGGGTTCAGTATCTTCACAGTGGTGTGTGAATGCCAGGTCAGCTCCTGACCCATAAAGTTGTTCCAGAGGCTTTTGGTGCCTGGCCTGGTTCAGAAGACAGAATCTTGAAAACTAGGACATTTGTTTGGGGTATGTATATTTATGGAGTATCTTGGACTCTCATGGCTCCTTAAGGCTATATGTTTTCCCTCCTACAGTGAGTAACTGTACATTCTAATTTCTCCCATGTTTTGGATCTAGGAGGGTGGATGGTTTAGGTTATTTGATCTCCTGAGTTTATTAACCTTGCTAACAATATCTCCTTCAGAATTCCACTAATATGCCAAAACTCCCCTTTGTCCATGTGCATTTTAGAAGATATTACTTCTAAATGGCTGATATGGCATGGACTTGTTGAGATCTTGTTGAAGTCAGAGATGCAATAGCTTCAATAATATGCCTGGGACTGGGTCTGGAGACACAATACAGAAGGCCAGTTGTGTGCTCTGTCCCTAGGTAGATATTTGTGAAAGTAGCCACCTAGCTCAGAACATGCAAATACAAGAGAGGTATGGTGACAACTCTGGCTCATTTTTTAATTCTATTCTGCTTCATCCTTGAGGGCAACAGACATACCAACTTCCACACTGACCTACCCACTTAAGGAAAGTTTCCTCAGCAGAGGAAAATTAGCTCAGGGCTGAAGAAATTTTTATCTGAGTATGTTATTCTGAGCTCTAGAGAATTACTTGTTAATTTCCCTATGTTCATTTCCTGGAATCCCTTGTTCGTTGGTTTATTGGTTTGTTTAATTTTATTTTGAGTTTCTCTGTGTGTAGCTATGGCTGTCAGACCAGGCTAGCCTTGATGTCACAAAGGTCAGCCTCCCACTGCCCCTTGAAATCTGGGATTAAAGACTTAGGTCATGACCATCTCCTATTAAATTCTCTTTTTATTCGTTTGTTTTCTTTGTTCATTTTTTGTTATTTTGTTCTTTGTTTTGTTTTTTTGTTTGTTTTGTTTTGTTGTTTTTGTTCTTTTTGAAACAGGAATACTCTGTATATCACTGGCTGCCCTGGATCTAACTTTGTAGACCAGGTTGGCCTCTAACTCAGAAAAATGCCAGACCCTGCCTCCTGAGTGCTGGGAATGAATACATGCACCATAATGGCTTATGAACTTCTTATTTTGATAAAATTGACATTAGAAGCACACACCTGACTAGCATAGCCTTCTTCACCTACCCAGAAGTTCTCTTAAAGAAGAGCCTTGGTCCAGCATTCTCTCGCACCCCACACCCATTGCCCTTTAAGATGTCATATTTATGACAGAGGCAACAGCATTGTTTCTGGTTTAAACACGCAAGATCTTCAAAACCAGATAATGGCCAAGTATGATGATTGAACAAAGAATGATAGTCACAAGACAGTGGACCAGGTTTGCTGTGGCCTACTACACCAGTTCTACAACCATTTAGAAGACAATACCTCTGAAGAGGCTGAGCATGACATCCCTCAAAAAGAAGAGGAAGAGGATGCCTTCATCCCAGGCCCTGAGAATTATTGTTGGCTGCAGAATTTCTCACAGTTGGAAGGAAGGTAATGAACCTGTCAGCCATTGGAAGGCCATAGTTCTAGATCAACTGCCAACAAACCCTTCTCTTTATTTGCTGAAGTATGACAGTATTGACAGCGTCTATGGACAGGAGCTCCACAGTGATGAGAGGATTTTAAATCTTAAGGTCTTGCCTCAAAATGTAGTATTTCCTCAGATAAGGGATGCCCACCTCGCCAGAAGCCTGGTTGGCAGAGCGGTGCAACACAAATTTGAGGGAAAGCATGGCTCTGAGGAAAACTGGAATGGGATGGTGCTAGCCCAGGTGCCAGTCATGAAGGACTGGTTTTAAATTAGCCACAAGAAGGATCCGGTCCTCTACATTTATCAGCTCCTGGATGACTACAATGAAGGTAACCTTGACATCATTCCAGAGACTCCTCATGCTGAGTTGACATCACATGATAACAGTGACTTCTTAATAGGAAACTGGGTGCAATACACCAGAGAGGATGGTTCCAAAAATCTTGGAAAGGTTGTTTACCAAATTCTTGCCAATCCTTCTGTGTACTTTATCAAGTTTCATGGTGATCTCCAGATCTATGTCTATAATCTGGTGTCAAAGACTCCTTAAGGTGAAAAAATCACAAAAGTACAGGCCCATAAACTTGTAGAATAGGAAAAAAAAATGTTTGTTTTCCTGTGTTGTCTACTTAAGTGTCTTTGACAAACCCAGTATGATTGCCAATAAAATTTGTTTTGCTCTAAAATTTAAAACGTATGATATGACATGCTGTGAGTGAAGACTTTGGTGGAAGAGATGGGCTATGGTGGAAGAACAGTACATACATCTGATATCACACATGGTAAAATTAATAGGACTTAGTATCTCTGCTCTGTATGGAGGACTGGAATTGGAGATGGGATGTGGTGGAGCAGGGATCACAGCAAAAGAAGGATGTTTATTAAGTAGGGGAGAAGGATATAACATCAGTAGAATCTCTGGTATGATGTCTGAGGAAGAAACAAAGTTGGTGAAAGAGTGACACATAAAAGGAATTTGGCCTTGGAACATAAGGAGTAACCCATAAAAATGATCCAAACAGATTCAGCAATTAGAGAGTATCAGGTTTCATTTGAATAAAGAAGTCTAGTGAAACTTGTCTCTCTTTTTAATATTTTTATCTTTTCTTATATGTGTTAGAGTAGGACATGTGCTTGTGAGTGCAGGTGACTACAAAGATATGAGTTGTTGGGTCCCCTGGAGCTGCCATTAATGGTGATTTTGACCCTTGGATATGAATTCAAGAAACCATATCTAGTCTTCTGGATTTAGAGTCATCTGTCTAATCCCATAAAGATATCTATTTTAAGAAATACATTATTTACATGCAGAAAAGAAACCACGATGAAGGTAAGAAAGATCAAATTGATAGTGACCTTTAAAAAGAACATTGGACACACAAAGGAGTAGAGGACACTGAGGGATAAATAAATTCAAAGAAGGAATTCTCACAAAATGAAGCAGGAGACTCACGAAGAATAGAAAGTTCATTTACATAGTCAAACTTGTTCCATATCTACATTGTCTTCTTTTGTTTCTTAACAAATAGCCAGCCAGTCATTACAGAAGGATGTGGTGTGTGTGTGTGTGTGTTTCTTAGAGTACATTTTACCAGAATAAATAGTGAATCCAAATCTAAGAGTATATATATATGAGTCTCCCTAAAACATCATAAACACCATGATTTTTTTATGATCAGTTCAAATAAGTAATTCAGAAAATAAAATGAGTATGCTGTTAGGTAATTTCAGGTGTTGAATAGATCCTGTGTTCCTTCCCTGAGCACTCTTTGCCTCTGATGAATCCTGTGATCTTTTGGATATCTGTGGTGAATGACCCATATGACCATCAAAATCTCCCACACTGGTCTGTTCCACCTGGCTCTCCACCAAACTTATGACTATCTACATATCTGTGTGCTACTTCAACCTATCTATGCCCTTGAAATTCCAGTCTTTTACTTGTCTGTGACCTCCTTCTCAGAAAACATAGAAGGTGTATCGAATGCATTTGTGCTGACATCTTTCCTATGCTGTTTGTCATGGGTTTCAAATGCTTTGAGGTTGCCCACTTGGTAGGTCACTTCTCCTGAGTAGCCCCTGAGCTTCATGGGCGTCTGCCTTGTCCAAATCTGCACTCTAAGAGTTTCTCTTTGAGGGAGGCTTATCATGTACTCATTCATTGCTGTTTTTCTCTCTTGAATAAGTTTGTATGCTGCATGACTTGAAAATACTCTCTATTGTTGATTAATTTTGATATCTGGGAGAGATTCTGTACTAGCTGGTTGTCTTAGGGTTTCATTCATTTGAAAAGCCACCATTACCAAAGCCTCTCATAAGGGACAACATTTCATGAGGGCTTTTCAACATTTCATTACATGTTCAGAGGTTCAATCCACCATCATCAAGGCAGGAAACAGGGTTGTCTCTTGTCAGGCATGGTGGTGGAGTGTAATCTGAGAGTTATGCATCTTGATCCAATTGCAGCCAGGAGAAAAGATTTGTTTTGCATGCAGGGAGGAGGAGAGTCTCTTCCACACTGGACAGAGTTTAAAGACCCAGAATGATATGCTTCCTCCATCAAGGACACACCTACTCCATCAAGTCCACACCTCCTCATAGGCCAACTACATTCAGATTGCCACACTGGTTTCATAGCAACTTGACAAGATCTAAATTCTTTAAAGAGGAGGAGCCTCATTTGAGAAAATGCCTCCATATGATCTAACTCCCAAGCATTTACTTAATTGGTGGGAGACTGCCCAGTCCTTTGTGCATGGTGAAATCCTTGTATTGGTAGTCCTGTGCTCTTTACGAAAGCAAGATTTCAGGAGCAAGTCAAGAAGCATCACCAATCCATAGCCTATGCATGAGCTCCTGGCTCTATGATCCTGTGTTCTTTCAGGTTCTGTCCCAACTTCTTTGGTGATAAACAGCAATGTGGAAGTATAAACTATATAAAACCTTTTCTATGTAGTTTCCTCTATGGACCTGGTGTATCCTTACAACAATAGAAACAGTAAGTGGGACAGATTCTTACAGAAGCAAAATGTCCAATAGTATCACTGTCACTTATCCTATAACCACACACAATAATGTATAGACATTTCATTTTAATTTAAAGGTAAGATGTACTCATGTACCTATATGACAGGTAATTGTTCTAGTTTTCTTCTTTCTCACCATAAAGAATACTACAATCAATAATAACTTGGGAATAAAAGGGTTAGTTGCTTACAGGTTACAGACTATCTCCTAGGAAGCCAAAAATAGGAACTTGAAGTGATAACAGGAAACACTGTTTATTGACTTGACCCTGTCTTATTCACTGTTCTATTGCAGTGAAGTGACACCATGGTTAAGATTATTATTAGAAAATAAAGCATTTATTTGGACGATTGGATACAGCATCAGAACTTTGGTCAATCATCATGGCAGGGAGCACAGAACTGATGCAATAGAGAAATATTGATTCTTAGGCAGCCTGAGAGAAAGAGAGAGACAGAGAGAGAGAGAGAGAGACAGAGACAGAGACAGAGACAGAGACAGAGACAGAGACAGAGACGGAGAGAGAGAGACAGAGAGAGAGACAGAGAGAGACAGAGACAGAGACAGACAGAGAGACAGAGACAGACAGAGAGACAGAGACAGACAGAGACCAAGAGAGGCAGAGAGTGGCAGAGAGAGACAGAGAGACAGATTGATTGAGAGACAGAGAGATTGAGAGACAGAGAAAGAGACAGAGAGAAAGACAGAGATAGACAGACAGACAGAGAGATAGAGACAGAGAGAGACACAGAGAGACAGAGAGACAGAGACAGAGACTTAGACAGAGAGACAGAGACAGATACAGAGACAGGGACAGAGAGAGTCTGCCATTATATGGGTTCTTTAAATACAAAAGACCTCTGATTTTCCAAAAGAACCATTTTCACAATCTTAATCTGCTAATCTAAGAAGAAACAAACGAAAGCAAAAAAAATTCCACCAGAGAGAAACTAAACCTGATAAACAGCTTTTATCATAAATGGGTGTTGGATTTTGTCAAATGCTTTCTCAGCATCTAACGAGATGATCATGTGGTTTAGGTATGTTTTTTAAAAACATTAAACAACCTAAAATAATAATAAAAAATCTGTAGAACCCTAAAAAGACACGAAAACACCTTAAGTCTAAAAAACCAGAAATGTTGATGTGAATAATTCCAGTACTTTGGGAGGTAAGGGTACAACCCCTAAAAATTGCCCTAAAATTCAACAAAACCTCAAGAACCCTAAAAAGACCCCAAAAATTATAAAACCATTTTGTGAAACAATGTGCTATAGTATTTGAAGACTCATAAAGTGATGATCGAGGTCATAAAATGTACCACTTTGACCCAATGGGCTCTCATAAAAATAAAATAAAAAAAAAATAATAAAAATCCCTTCTGTTCAGGAACTCATGGGATATTTTTTATTTAAATATGACAAGCAGGTGCAGGGGGAGTCCCAGGGCCCTGAAGTCAATGATGAAGCCTCTGATGGAGGCCAGAGAGGCGAGGTCCAGGGGCAAGAAGTGAGCTGCAGGGGGCGGGGCCAGGGGGTCAAGGCTTTTCAGTCACTCAGGCCCAGGGCAGGAAATGCATGTCATGGGAGGGGCCTGTGACGTCAGCCTCCTTCAGTCTTTCTCCAATTCAACCAATGATCTTGTCCACTAGTTCTTATATCATGACTATTCTATTATTTTGTTGAATTTATACATCTGATCTAAGAGCTTTCTAGAAGGTCTCTAGGGGTTTTTCCTGTCAGGTTATGCTATTTATTACTAAAATTATTTGACTTCAAATTTCTCTATTTGCATCACTTTTATTAATTTTTTTTGCCTTGCTCTCTAGGCAAAATTCATAATAAATTCCTTTAAAAAAAACCTACAATTCTATTCAACATAGGTGTTTCTCAGCCATTCGGTGTTCCTCAGGTGAGAATTCTTTGTTTAGCTCTGAGCCCCATTTTTTAATGGGGTCCTTTGATTTTCTGGAGTCCACCCTCTTGAGTTCTTTATATATATTGGATAATAGTTCCCTATCTGATTTAAGATAGGTAAAGATCCTTTCCCAATCTTTTGGTGACCTTTATGTCTTATTGACAGTGTCTTTTGCCTTGCAGAAGCTTTTCAGTTTCATGAGGTCCCATTTGTCAATCCTCGATCTTACAGCACATGCCATTGCTGTTCTATTCACTTTATTAAATACTATTGGAAAGAGTACATGACCTTGTTTCTTGATTTTAGTTGTTTGAGATTTTAGAGACTGGGTTTCTCTGGTTGATCAAGAACTCCCTCTTTTATATATATATATATATAAAATCAGTTCAAAGATGTACTGTGCAAACAGGTAAAACTGTGTTCTAGGAATTTCAGACTTGTCAGGAATAGTCTAATTCTAAAAGGAATAATACATGACATGTATAGTATAATCTTACTGTTCTTAACAGCAGTTCTGGAAGAGAGTAGAATTACTTGTATGTGAGTCCAAACATCCTAATAATCATATTACATTCAACAACACTTTGACAAAGGAGACTCCAGAACTTCTGCTAAAATGGGACTTGCATAATTGTAAAGTGCCCTGTTCAGATATGGTAGATCCTATGCACATCTGCACAGATGGGGAAGGTCTTAATGTGTCTTGTGTACCTGTGCAAGACTTGACTGTGGCTTCAGAATGAGGGGAAGGGCCTAGAGATACCTCTGTAGATGTGGCCTCTCCTAGAGCATCATGGACATATTTGAGACATCTAAGAGACTCTTGGGCAGGTAGGGAGATTTCTAGCCCTACTTGTGTACTCATGGAATTTCCAAGAAAACTTTCTTCAGCTGGAGAAGGGGATAACAACTTCTGTCTAGAAGTATCAGGTGTCTTAGCCAACTTGATGGTCAAAACAGGTTCCACGGGGCCTTTTGAAGATGAAGTAGAACCCAGAGCTTTCTGGGCATTTGGAAGATATTCTGGAGACATATGTTGGCATGGAGAAGGACCAACGGCCCTTTGTCCATGTGGATAAGAGTCTATAGCATCTTGTGTATTTGGGGAAGATGGCTGATCCTCTTGAGGAGATAGGGTAGTTTTCATAGTCTCCTGTGAAATTTGGGGAGGTCCTATGGATTCTTGTGCACAGGTAGAATCCAAGGAATTCCCTTCTTTAGCTGTACAGTATGCTACAGACTCTTGTGTGTGTAAATCATGTCCCATAGCACCTTGTTCACATTGAATTGGATCCAGAACCTTCTGTACAGATGGAATATGTCCTAGAACATCTTTTGTAGATGTGTCACAACCACGAGTCCTTTCTAATGATGGGACTGTGGCTATAATTCCTTTTGTAGAGGTATCCTGTCCTACAATTCCTTTATGTGATAGGGTAATACTCACAGAATACTGTACAGGTTTTGGAAATCCTAGCATCTTTGGTGTATATGGGGAATTCTTTACAGCCTCTCCTACACATACATAATGTACAAGCGCCCCCAAGGGCTGCATGGAGGGTTGTATGGTCTCAGCACACTGTACAAAGATGGAGCTTGTTTGGCTCCCTGGAAGCATTTTGGCAGAATCTCGGCTGTTTGGGACCTGATGACAAGTCAGGAGGGCCCTTTTAGCTGGTGGGGGATATTTGAATAATTCTTGATCAGATAGTGACTTTCTGAGGACCCATTGTTTGGAGAGAGCATCTTTCAGTCCTCTGCTAGAATGAGAATGTTCAGGGTCACTTTTCATAGCAGGAGAATGATTTAATCTTCCTTTCTGTGGGAGAGCAGATTTAAGAACATGTCTTTGATGCTCTTCCATAGAGGGGGATAATCCTAGTGGCCCCCTTAGAGATAGAGAAGGTTTCAGAACCCCTGGAGAAGATGTTGATGGTTCTAGTTCACTTTGTGTTTGTGCAGAAGGCACAAGAGTCCCTTTGGAGGACTCGGGAGTTTCTATCACATCTAGCCTATGTGTGAAACTCTCAAGAGCCCCTTCTAAGGATGGCAAAGTTCCTTGAGCTCCTTGTATAAGTGTGGAAATTTTTGTCTCTGATTGGGCAGATATGAGCGGTTTGAGGCTCACTTGGGGAATCATGTTTGCATTTCTTTCCCTTTGGAGTGTAAAAGATGATCCGAGCCCGTTTTTTAATGGTAGAGGACTTTGAAAGCCCTCTTGGTTTAAAGGGGAAGTTCTGAAATCCCCTTGGTCAACAGGGTCAGGTCTCAAACTAACTTTACTAGAAACAGATTGCATAGAACACTTTGGGGGAGAAGGGGAACATCTTTGTCTGTCTTTGTGACAGGACTTATCTCCATGCTCTGCTTTGGCAGCTGTCAAACATGTTGAACTCTCTTGGGGAAAGGAGATGGAACTCGGTGCATTTGGGACAAAGGAGAAATCTCTGACGTTACCTTTGGGAGAAGGAGGTTTTGATCCCTCCTTGTCTGATGGAGCCTGTGGTAGGTCCCCTTGAACAGAGGAGTCTTGTCCAACATGCTTTGGAGGAGAATTGGAAAGATGAGAGTTATGTAGGGTAGGGGACATCCTTTTAGAACTCTTTCTGGAAGAGGAGGCATGTATGATTTTCCTTTGAGCACAAGTGGGAAGTCTTTGGGATGCTTGGGCAGAAGTGGAATGTCCCATAGACTCTTGGAACTATCTGGTTAGTTCCAGAACATCTTGGGTTGATAGGGACAGTCCCTGAGCATGTTGGGTGGATAGCGACAGTCCCTGAGCATCTTGGGGAGAAGTGGAAGATCCCAGATCTTCCTGGCTAAATCGGGAAGGGTGTGGGGAACCTTGAATGTGTGGGGAAATTACCTGTCCATGTTGTCCAGCAGAAGATGGCCCATGCACTGTGTGATCTTCTTTGAACTTTTGACTGACATCTCCTGCCCCATGTTTAAAAGATGTTGCAGGCACTCTGGCACCCAACTGGTCAAAATCCATAGGTTCTTCAAACACAGTGGATATAGACTGGCTTCTTGTCACCTTCCCAGGGATGGGCACAGAAGAGGAGGCTACTCTTTTTCTGGTGGCGGGCTGTAAAACAGATGGTGTGGTATCCCTGGTCAGTGGGTGACTCGTGCTCTCAGGAACCTTCAGAGGATGTGTATGTGTCCATTTTTTTTTGTTCTTTTTTAGATCATTCAGAGGCTCCGAGGTCCTCTTCTTGGCCGAAGCCTTGACAAGAGCTTTGAGTTTCACTAGCTTTTCTGTCACATGCGCATCAGGTGTTTTGAATCTCTGGTCTTCATAGGGATTTGGGCACCTGAACTTTTACCCAGTTGGTCTAAGGGGCCCCGGAGTAGCAAAGTCCCTCGGGTCTCTGCTGGTCAAGTGCTGACCCTGTTGGGGTAAGGTGTTACCATCTGGTTGGGGGACAGTGAAGGGGGTCCCAGGCTGTGGAGGCTGGGATATCGACAGTCTGTGGTCAGAGGTTAAAGTCCAGGGTGAGGCTTGCTGCCCCCTCTCCACACGTCTGGCCATTTAATTGTTCAAGAAACATGAAATGGGCCACTGCCCATGAAAGGGGCAGCGAATGTACTTGCAAATGGTTACTCGAGGCTAAATAAATAAATAAATAAATAAATAAATAAATAAATAAACGCTTAAGCAGTTTCCTCTGAGAGAGGCTCTCTCTCCCTAGAACTGTGAAAGTGTCCTGAAGGCCAAGCACACAGAATTAGAGTGGCCATTGGCCTCAGGAATAAAGCAAACCTCGAGAACTGCTGTCCTCATGCCTGAACGGGCCAGTCCTGAGCCTGGAGGGAGGCTGTCCTCATGCCTGAATGGGCCAGTCCTGAGCCTTGAAAGTGAGTGTCCTTGTGCCTGCACGCGTCAGTCCTCAGCTGAAACGTGGCTGTAGTCAAGCCTACATGGGCCAGTCCAGAGCCCGTGGAGAAGCTGTCCTTGTGCCTGCACTGGCCAGTTCTGATCTTCCTCACTTTGCAGTTCTGCTTGAGGTAGCAATGCAATCATCCAAGCTTTCTGAATGAGGAGGGACGCTGAGGAGCCCCTTCTTTTGGGTTCAGAGTGCTACATGGTCCGGTGTTTTAGTGATTTTTAGTTCTTATTAGGCTTTAGGGTATTTTTAGCATTTTACTGTTTCTATTTTTTGTTTTCTTGAGTTTTATTTTCTTTTTTTTTAATTTAAGAATTATATTTTTGGGGTTTAAGAATTTTAGTGTTAGCAGGCAGTGGTGACCTTGCCTTTAATCCTACACTTGGGAGGCAGAGGTAGATAGATTTAAGAGTTCAAGGTTATCATGGTCTACAGAGGATGCTCCAGGACAGCCAGGGTTACACAGAGAAAACCCGTCTCCAAAACTCAAAAAAAAAAAAAAAAAAAAGAAGAAGAAGAAAGGAAGAAAGAAAGAAAGAAAGAAAGAAAGAAAGAAAGAAAGAAAGAAAGAAAGAAAGAAAGAAAAGAAGAAAAAATAAGTTTAGTGATATTTTTGGCTTCTTGTGTGTTTTTTTAAGATTTTTAGGATTTTTTTTTAGTGTTTGTAGGGTTTTTAGAAGAGTGTTTTAGAGTGTTTATTTGTCTTTTTCTTCAGGCTTCTAGTGTATTTTTAGTATTTTTTTTCTGTTTCTTTTAATGATTTTAGTGTGTTTTAGGGTTTTGAGGTTTTACTTATCCTTCAGGGTTTTTTTTTATTTTTTTATTTTTTTTTTATTTTTTTTTTTTGCATTTTAGTGGTTTTCTTAGGTTATTTTGCTGTTCTTGTTCTTGAATACTTATTTAAAATTTGAGTGTTTTTAATTTTGGTGTTTCATAGTTTTAGTGTTGCCAAGCAATGGCGGCCCATGCCTTTAAACCCAGCAATTGGGAGGAAAAGTTAGGGGATTTTTGAATTCAAGGCCAGTCTGGTCTAGAGAGGGAGCTCCAGGACAGCCAGGGATACACAGAGAAAAACAGTCTCCAAAAAAAAAAAAAAAAAGAAAGAAAGAAAGAAAGAAAAGAAAAGAAATATAAAGAAATTAAGAAATAAATTAAGCCTTCGGGTCCACTCCAAAATTTCACTATGTCTTTCTCTTTCTTTCTTTCTTTCTTTCTTTCTTTCTTTCTTTCTTTCTTTCTTTCTTTCTTTCCTTCTGTCTCTCTCTTTTTCTTTCTTTCTTTCTTTTTTCCTTCTTTATTAATATCTTTCTTTTTTTTTCTTTAATTTTTTTTTTTTAATTTTTGGTGAATGGGATTCTCTGTGTACTTCTAGCTGTCCTGGAATTCACTCTGTAGACCTTGCTGCATTCAACCTCAACAAACTCCAACACACACACACATACACACACATACACACACACAACCCTAAAAAAAAAAATACTAAAACCCTAAAGAAAAACCCTAAAGTCCCTCCCCAAAAAAAACCTTCTAAAACGTTTAAAAAAAAAAAAAAACTAAAACTAAAACCCTAAAAACCAAAAAAATCCTCTAAAAAAATCTTTAAAAAATCCCGAAAAACCTTTAAAAAACCTTAAATTGCTTAAAAAATAAGACAAAACCAAAAACCAAAACAAAAACACACAGAAAGCCCAAAAATAGGCATAAAGTAATAATTTGCTCCCTTCCTTCCTTCCTTCCTTTCTTCCTTCCTTCCTTCATTCCTTCCTTCCTCCTTCCTTTCTTTCTTTTTTTTCCTTTTTTTCTCCCTTTGTCGTGACGGTTGTGTGTGTGTGTGTGTGTGTGTGTATCCCTATCAGTCCTGGAGCTTTCTGTGTAGACCATACTGTCCTTGAACTCAAAAAATCCTTTCTCCTAATTGTTGGGATTAAAGACATGGGCTACCACTGCCTGGCAACCCTAGAACAATTAAAACCCAAATATAAATCCCTAAGATTTTAAAAAAATAATCAAGGAGAACAACAACAACAAACCCTGACAAATACTGTAAAATGCTTAATAAAAAAGAAAAAAGATAAAACAAAGAAAAAAAAAAGAGAGAGAGAGAAAAAGAAAGGTTAAATTAAATCCCAAAACCATACAATATACGAAAATCATTAAAAAAACAAGAAAAACACTAAAAATACCCGAAAGCCTGAAAACCAAAAAAAAAAAAAAAAAAAAACTCTTAAAACACTCTTTTAAAAATTGTACAAACCCTAAAAAAACACTTAGAAATTAAAAAAAAAAAATACACACTAAGCCAAAATGTCCATAATAGTTTCTTTCTTTCTTTCTTTCTTTCTTTCTTTCTTTCTTTCTTTCTTTCTTTCTTTCTTTCTTTTTTTATTTTTTCCTTCTTTCCTTCCTACCTTCCTTCCTTTTTTTATTTTTATATTTTATATTTATTTTTATATTTATATTTATTTTTATTTTTATTTTTTAAGTTTTTGGAGGCTGGGTTTCTCTGTGTATCTCTGGATGTCCTGGAGCTCCCTCTTTGAACCAGGCTGCCATGCACTAAGAATTCCACTACTTCTGCCTCACAGTTGATGAGAATCTAGGCAAGAGCCACCACTTTGAGCCAAAACATAAGTCTTAAAATCCAAAAATAAAACCTTATATTAAAAAAATAATAATACTCAAAAACATTAAAAATAAAAAAATAATACAAAAATCAAAACAAAACTAACAAAAAAAAGGCAAAAAAAAAAATCCCTAAAAGAAAAAAACCTGTAGAGCCTTAAAAACAAAAAACAAAAAACAAAAAAAACTAAAACACCCTAAAATATTAAAAAAAAGAAAAGAAAAACAAACAAACAAAAAAATACACTAGAATCCTGAAAGACATGAAACAAAACAAAAACAAAACCAAAAAACATCAAAACTCTTAAACAATCTTCCAAATAACCTTAAGAAAAACACTAACATTCTAAAAAAGAAAAAAAGAAAAAAAATACACAAGAACCCCAAAAAGACTCTAAAAAAAATTTTTTTTTGAGCTTTCTGTTTTTGAGTTTTGGGAGACTGTGTTTAGCTATGTACCTCTGGCTGTCCGGGAGCTCCCTTTGTATACTATGCTGGCCTCGAACTCAAAAGTCCACCTACATCTGCCTCCTAATTGGTGGGATTTAAAGCATGTGCCACCACTGTCTGGCAACCGTAAAACAATCCGCAAATATAAAACCCTAAATAAAAAAAAAAAATCGAGGACAACAACAACGACAACAAAATACCCCTAAGAAATAGAGTAAAATGCTAAACAATAAATAAATTAAATAAAGCCTAAATTAAACCCCTAAACCCTAATGTTGCGGCCCGCCCGCGGTCCACAACACGAACGGTTCACTGAGAATGGCAGTTCCCTGCAAAGAGAGGAATCTAGACGGGGCGGAAGAAACAATGGAGTCAAGACAACATTCTGATCAAGACTCAATTTAATATTTCCAGACACTCAGTTTATAAAGGAAGGGGGAGGGAACCCAATTTCCCGCCAAGTAACTCAGGGTCCAGTAGCAGGACGAACACGTGTGTGCCTTCAGGCAGCAAGGTCAGGTTCCAGCAGTGGGCGTGGCAGGACGAATGAGCCGGTAGCTCCACGCTAGAGCAGGCAGGTTCCAGGCTGGGGGGGAAGGGAGACCACATTTCCCCCCATTAGATAACAAAAATAAAAATAAAAAAGGGGGTGGCCTGTGGCAGAAAAATTATCTATGTTCAATAGTTCTGCCTGAGTTCCTAGGGCTAAAGAAAAAACCTATTTCCGTGGGATTCCCTAACTATTCTAATGGTAAACTGTATCTGGCTGAGACTGTCTTAAAAGCACTGACTGAAATACCAGCACTGGGCTGAAGGCTCTGACTTTATAATGCTAATTAGTGCTGAATAGGTAGCTACCTGTTTGCCTTTTAAGTAGGGCGTTGGAACCCTGGCTGAGTTTAGCTAAACAATTTTAGAATAACACTGAACTGATAATTATCCACAATTTTGGGTGAAAGGCAGGGGGCCAGGGAGAAGGGGTTAAGACTGGCTGGCTCCTAGTACAAGGCCAATTGGCTTTTTTATTTTTTGGGTGGGAGGCAGTGAAGGGCTTGCCCTTACGACAGCAAGGTCTCCAATCTCTCTCCCCCCTATTAATTAAGTTTAAATAGGCAATGCTTAACAGAGGTGATCAAATGATTTTCTCATCCGTAGATGAGTGGGCCTTAACCTTGACTTGGGTGGACATTAGCCTGATTCCTCCCGTGAGCATTGTAACAACTCACATCTGTGGCTCTTGGTATCTTTTGGGGAGGGGAGGCAGAGCCGTAAGTATTTTTATTTTTAGCTGGAGTCAGATACCAACCTCTTTCAAATCAGGTGTGTCGCACAGGGAACTCAGAAACGGTCAAACTGGACCTTCCCTCCGCAGTGATCTCCTGCGCCAAGCGGTACCCATACCGTATTCATATGATTATGAATCAGTATCGCAATTCTGAGTTATTGCGAGGTCTCTATGTGAGACTTGTCAACCTCAGATTTAGCAAGGCCTAGACAAGAATTATGTCACTATTAACACCATTAATTTTGGTTAAAATAGGAGCTGAAAGTCTTTCCTCCTCATCCCTGTTATTCCCAGTAGCCTGAGGAACTAAGGACACCTTGCAGTAACAGCAAGGGTGAAAAGCCAGAGGCCAGTTAAGGGACTAAGCCTATATCTATCAAAATAAGAACTAATCTTTGTAAATATATATGAAATTTCTACTTCCCTAGCTCTCCTGGTAAATCTAAATCTTATCTTAGACTGAAAAGCCACATGCTGGGATGTCCCTGGAAGGGAGATTAGCAGAACCACCTGTTTGCTCTTAGGGGCGGGGCAGAGAACTGGAGAATGTAGATTGACCTGCTTGAGAGAAGGAAGAATACTAAACAATTAGAGTGTAGTAATGTAAATTTTCTGTTTGGAGAAGTCAAGGTACTTTATTTAGATGCAAATTGTAAAGCTAAAGTTTATCTCCGGCCTCTTGTAGGGGAATTGGCTCAGAGGAAACAGTGTTTTTTGAGAGCTTCCACTCCCAGCTCAAGAGGAATTTTAATCTTTAGAATGATACTTACGAGGAGAGACAGAATCTGTGTTTACCTGACGAATTAATCTCTCTGGTAGCCACCGTGCTTCATCTTCTTCTCGTGAAAAAACACAAACCGAGCCTCTTCCCCAGATTAGAACTGGATCTGGACCCTTCCATTTATTAGTCAGGGCGTCCTTCCATTTTACCAATGCATAAGAATTAGAAGTAACTGGGTGCCAGTGGCGTTCCGCTGCAGACTGACCTTTAATGTCAGTTTGCAAAAAGTTTAGGACAAATAAGGTAAAGGCAAGGTGAGCCTTTGGTGACCTTGGGGGATATGCTCTGAATTAACTTTGCTAGGTAATTTAGAATATAGGAATCTCTAATAATTGAACTGAATATTAGACCAGTCTAAGATTGAGTTAGAATGGCTGGTCACACTGAAGAAGAGTGAAAAATCATTATGACTCTATTAAATGACCAATTTTACTAAGTCTGAATATACAGTCTCTGATGTACTATTGCCATAAAGTTAAAAGGCTAGAAGCTAGTCTAAACTGGAAAAATGACAAGCAAGGATGGATCTAAAACATGAATTTAATCTTTTAGTCCTTTTAATCAGGACACTGAGTTAACTTACCTGTCAGCTCAGCACACGAATTACCAATATGCTTCTGTAGAGTTCTGTGGAGAGAACCTGTTTTTTCCTTTCCTAATAAGGTAGCTGTTTTAGGATCAATCTATAAGCCAATAAGTAGATCCTTTTAAGATACTAAAAAGCATTTATTAAATTTGACATTTTAATTTCAAATTTTGAAAATAAAGGTATGTTTTAAATAGTGTGCATGGAAATGCACTAAATAGTATATATGGGGATACAATTTCTCTCTTTTGTCCTTTAAGAGGCCAAAGTTCAAAATTTTACAATATCTAACCTTTTGAATTAATAACTTTTTGGACAAAACATTTTAAATATTTGGCTGTAAAGGGGCAGTGACTAATTGCACTTTCAATTATTTTTCTTAAGGAACGGTTGTAACTAGAAGGCTAGAAAAGTTATTAAGAGTCACACGTGCATAATTTATTTATTAACTAGAAATATGTATAAGCAATTGTAAATTTGAGAATTAATAGTATCTGAGGGACGAACAATTTTAGGTAATTATGAGCTCAGAGATATAGTATTGACTATTAATATATAAATTAAGGTTTGATTGTTCAGCATTTTAAAACACCATCTACAGCACACAACTAGATTATTTGTGCTGGAATAGGGGCAACTGTGTGTCTTAAGACTTCGCTCCACAGCAGCTAGTTGGGCCCACGTGGCCAACGATCGGCTGGGAGGATGAGAAAAATGACTTTACAATAATGTTTTTTCTGGCCAAAGAATTGTCTTGGGCACAACTAATTTTCAATTACCAATTAACAACAATTATAAAAGCTTTCTTTATTTTTTGTAAAACCTTTTGCAGCAAATCAAAACACCAAATAACAAAAGGATACTGTCTCTGAATCTTTTGGGTGAGAGCAAGGATTTAAGGTAAACTTCCCTTGAGAAGCATTAGTTAATAAAATACTTTTCACTTAGGAAACAATATATACTGAAAGATTAAAACTTTTGGCTTCTTGTAAAGAAGCAGAAACAATAAACATTTTTCTTACATAATGTAAAGCTAAATTAGCCATACATAGAGGCAAAATTTTCTAGTGATTACCAGTTTACTAGAAGCAAAAATCTTTAAATTTAAGCATTATTTTAAACATCTGAATAGATCTGTAACACTGTTAAAAAGAAATTTTCTTGAACACAGGGAAAAACTTTTTTAGGCATTGTTTGCAAAACAAAAGAAAAGGCCACAAGCCGCTCTGGGACTGCCCAGAGCCCTGTATTGACTCAAAGGTAAAATACTTTTTAATCTGAGCATTAATCTTAAATTTGCAATCAAACTGCAAGCTGCAGTCAATGGAACAATGGCAGATTTAACCATAATTTTTAAGTTTTTGTGCAAGGTTAGGATAATATCTACAACTTTGGGAAAGCAAAACCTACGTTTAAAGCAATTTATCACTGTTAAATCAATATTAGAAGCATTACTATCATATTACGAAGTTTGGATATCAATTAATACCTATAAATACCTATTAAAGCAAGCTTTAACACTTTAATAAAGAGGCATTGCTTTATATCTTATCTTAAATTTTACTATTTAGGATAGGAACCACATTAATCATTATCTAAACTAGAAATATCTTAAGAGACTCAGCCTCTGAAGCTTAATCTCAAACTTTAACTTGCTTCAGGGCCTCACCAACTTTCTCCCAGGTTCCACAATCTATCGTTTCTTCTTCTTTGAACCATGGACAACAGCTATCTATCTTATCTAAAAAATTTCTTACTAATTGTACTTCAAGCCTTACTCCTTTTTCCTTAAGCAACTCCTGAAAACTAAACACAATTGCCTGATCCATGTTTTAGAACCCTTCTTTCTTCCACCTAAGCAGTTTTCTAAAAAAAACTGCGGCACACCGCCTGTCTCCGTATCTAGTTCCGATTTACGAACTGCTGACCCCAAGCAGAACCAGTGTTGGGTCAGCACTGCTTCAAACTTGCTCGTATCCTACCGCATCCCCGCAACACTTTCAAAACTGAAATTTTTTAGGCTAGCGCTAGCATGTGTACCTGTCCGTTGCTCCGATGCTCCTCCGATACGACGATTCTTTCCTTTCTTGTGGAGCTCCACACAGCAATCGTTTCTCTTAGCATCTCTCTGCCATTCTTCAGGTCCCAGTTCTGGCGCCAACTGTTGCGGCCCGCCCGCGGTCCACAACACGAACGGTTCACTGAGAATGGCAGTTCCCTGCAAAGAGAGGAATCTAGACGGGGCGGAAGAAACAATGGAGTCAAGACAACATTCTGATCAAGACTCAATTTAATATTTCCAGACACTCAGTTTATAAAGGAAGGGGGAGGGAACCCAATTTCCCGCAAAGTAACTCAGGGTCCAGTAGCAGGACGAACACGTGTGTGCCTTCAGGCAGCAAGGTCAGGTTCCAGCAGTGGGCGTGGCAGGACGAATGAGCCTGTAGCTCCACCCTAGAGCAGGCAGGTTCCAGGCTGGGGGGGAAGGGAGACCACACCCTAAAATACATTAAAATCCTTTAAAAACGAGGAAAATCACTAAAAATATTCTAAAAGCCTGACAACCAAAAACACTCTAAAACACTCTTCTAAAAATCCTTCAAAACCTAAATAAAACCCCTAAATTTTAAAAATTCTAAATAAAGGGGCTGGCAACACTAAAACTCTTAAACTCACAATATACAACCCTGAAATTAAAAAGAAAAACTCAAGAACACACACACACAAACTAAATAAAACAGTAAAGTGCTAAAAAATAAGTCCCTTAAACCTTGTAAGAACCTGATATTACTAAAATACCCTAAAGTCCTTTAAAAAATTATAGAAAAACCTCTAAACATACACTATATCTCTTAAAACCAAACAATATTCTAAAATACTCTTCTAAAACCCTATAATCACCTTAAAAAAACTGTAATATTAAAAAAAAAAACACACAATAAGCCAAAAATATCCATAAAGTACTTTTCTTTCTGTCTTTCCTTTCTTTGTTTTTTCTTTCTTTCTTTCTTTCTTTCTTTCTTTCTTTCTTTCTTTCTTTCTTTCTTTCTTTCTTTCTTTCTGTCTTTCCTTCCTTCCTTTCTTTCTTTCTTTCTTTCTTTCTTTCTTTCTTTCTTTCTTTCTTTCTTTCTTTCTTTCTTTCTTTCTTACCTTTTTTTTTTTTCGGTGACTGGGTTTCTCTTTGTATCCCTACCTGTCCTGGAGCTGCCTCTGTAGACGAGGGTGGCCTCAAACGCGGAAATCCACCCGCCTCTAACTCCCAAGTATTGGGATTTAAGGCATGGGCCACCACTGACTGGCAAATCTAAAACTTTTAAACGCCAAATTTAAAACCCTAAAATTAAAAATAGAAGAAGAACAAGCACCACCACCACCACCACAACAAAAAACTCCTAAGAAGAACAGTAAAATGCAAAAATAATAAATAGATAAGTAAATAAATAAATAAATAAATAAATAAAGCCTAAATAAAACCCCAAAACACTAAAACAAAAAAAAAAAAAACAAAAAACAAACAAACAAACAAACAAAAAAACTGGCTAGCAACACTAAAGCTCTTAAACTCAAAAGATACAAACTTAAAATTAAAAAAATAAAACAAAACTCAATAACACACACATAAACCCTAAATAAAACAGTAAAATGCTAAAAAAAAATCACTTAAACCTATTAAGAACCAAAAATCACTAAAAGAAAGACCCTAACATCCTTTTAAAAATATAGAATAAACTCTAAAAATGTACTAAAACCCTGAATACCAAAGTACCTCAAAAACATTCTTCTAAAAATCCTACAAAACCTTTTAAAAAACCCTGAAATTTAAAAAAAAAACATTAACCCAAAAATAATCATACAACTATTTTTTTTTCTTTTTTCTTTTTTCTTTTCTTTTTTTTTTTTTTTTTTTTTTTTTTTTTTTTTTTGGTTTTTTGAGACAGCGTTTCATTGTGGCAGTCCTGGAACTCACTTTGTATACCAGGCTGACCTCAAATTCAGAAATCCACTACCTCTGCCTCTCAAGTGTGGGATTAAAGGCATTTGCTGCCACTGTCTGGCAAGAGTAAAACTCATAAACTGCAAAATAAAACTCTAAAATTTTCAAATAATCTTATCAAAGACAAAAACAAAAAAAACAAAAACAAAAACAAGGCAAAAAAAAAACCTAAAAAATTTTTGAAAAACCATAAAAAGGAACCCCTAAAGCCTAAAAAAAAAATCCCTAACCCAAAACACCTTAAAATCCATTAAAAGGAAAAAAAAAAAAAAAAAAAAAAAAACAGAAAAAACACTAAATATACATGAAAACTGTGAAAACAAAACAAAAAACAAACAAAAAATAAAACAAACTCTAAAACAAATCATCTTAAAAAAAGTACTCTAAAACTCTTTTCTTTCTTTCTTCTTCTTTTTTTTTTTTTTTTTTTTTCGTTTTTTCATTTATGAGACAGGGTTTCTCTGTTTATCCCTGGCTGTCCTGGAAGTCACTCTGCCACCATTTCCTGGCAACCATAAAACAATGAAACACCAATATTAAAACCCTAAAATTTAAAAATATATATATATTCAAACAAAACAACAAAAACTCTTCTAAAAACCCTACAATTCCTTAAAAAAACAAAAAAACAAAACACCTAAAATTCTAAAGAAAAGTACACCAAAAGCCAAAAAATGTCCTTAAAATTCTTTTCATTCTTTCTTGCTTACTTTATTCATATATATATTTACATGTATATATATGAATATTTTTATATATATTTATATATATATATATATATATATATATTTTTGAGATTGGGTTTCTCTGTGTATCCTTGGCTATACCCAAACCCTGAACTCCCCTCAATAAGAATCCTAAATATTTGAAAAAAAAAACATAAAACCCTAAATAAGAACATGAAACCCTAAAAAGAACAATAAGCCCCTTAAAAAACCCTCAAAATTCTTTCAAAATACTCAAAAATCCTTAAAAAAAAAGACCAAAAAAACCCATAAAGCCTTAAAAAAGGTCCTGAAAGCATTAAAAAAAATCCTTCAAGACTTAAAAAAAAAAAAAATAAGAATGACCTTTAAAAAACCTGAAAAGACAATAAAAACCTAAAAAAGAAAACCTTGATGTTTTTAAAAAATCAACAAAAACCCTTAAAAAAAAAACTATAAAATTATATAAAAAAAAAAAAACTAAAAGAAACTAAAACCCCAACAAAATATCCCAAAATTCCAAAACACCAAAAAACCCTACAAATAACCAGAAAACCTAAAACCCTAAAAAACAAAAAACATCAGCAAAAAACAACAATGAAAAAAATAAATACTTTAAAAAATAATAATAATAAAACCTAAAACATTACTAAAATCCTTTAAAAACACTAAAGAACCCTAAAATACCTTAAAAATGTAGAAGAAATCAAGAAACATCAAAAAAAAAAAAAAAAAAGAAAACCCAGAAAAAACTTAGGTTCTTTAAACAAACACAAAATGATCCTTAAAAAGCTAAAAACAAAAACAAAAAGAATTGAAATAAAACAAAGCAAAACAAAACAAAACCAAAAAAATCCCAAAAAACCCTAAAATATTTTTTTTTTTTGGTTTTTTGAGACTGTTTCTTTTTGTAGCTCTAGCATTCCTGGAACTCACTCTCAAGACCAGGCTGCCCTCAAACTCAGAAATCTGCCTGCTTCTGCCTCCCCAGTGCTGGGATTAAATGCAAGGGCCATCACTGCCCAGCGACCCTAAAATACTTAATAAACACTTTTAAAAACAAAAACTACAATTCTATAAAAAAAAAAAAAGCAAGAATTCTAATAATACACCCAAAATTCTAAAACACTAAAAATTGCCCTAAAATTAAACAAAAATTCAAGAACCCTAAAAAGACCTCAAAAATTATAAAACCATAAAAAAAACCCTATGGCATTAAAAAAATTGCCGAAAACACTGAGAAAAATCCTAAAATCATCTTTTATAGGAAAGAATCCTTAAGAAAATAAAATAAAAGCATAAAATGAAATAAAAATAAAATCCTTAATAAAAACATTTTAAAAACGTAAAAAACCCACAAAAATTCTAATTTTTTAAAAAACCTTTAAACAACCTAAAATAATAATAAAACATCTCTAGAACCCTAAAAGACATGAAAAACCCTTAACCCTAAAAAAAACATATAATGTTAAAAAACGATCCTTCTAGAAACCTATAAAGCTGTAAAACTAAAGCACAAAAATCTAAAAAAAAAAAAAAAAAATTTTAGAAAACAACATAAAAGAACCCTAAATTACTAAAACACCCTAAAATCCTTTATAAAAAAACTTTAAAAAGCCCTAAAACACTAAAAACAACAACAACAACAAAAAAAATCAACTCTGAAAAAAAATCAAGAACTCTAAAAAGATTGTGCCAGAATTCCTAAAACCATAAAAATCCCAAATTTAAAACAAAAAAACCTAAAAATACATCAAAACCCTGAAACTCTAGAAAAACCCTAAATTCCTATTTAAAAAAAACAAAACAAAACAAAACTATAAAACCTTAAAATTCTAAATGAAATCTTGAAAACTTAAAAAGAATCCTAAATCTGTATAAGAAAAAAAAATAAAAAAGAAAAAAAAAACATTAAAAGTATTGTTAAAAAAAAAAAACTTAAAGAACCTAAAAACCCTAAAACTCTAAAATGGAAACAGAACCTGAAACCATTAAAAAATAAAAAAAACAAACAAACAAACAAAAAAATAAATAAAAAATAAAAAATCCTTTGTAAAAAACCTAAAAAGACACTAAAAACATTAAAAGCATACATAGAAAACCTCAAAGCTTTAAAAAATCATATAAATGTAAATATACATACACCTACACCTACATCTACACCTACACCTACACCTACACCTACACATACACATACACATATATTAGTTTTTTAGAACAGTGTTTTAGAGATTTTAGGCATTAAGTGTTTTAGTATATGTTTAGTGTTGTTTTGTTTTTGTTTTTTTTGTTTTTCTTTGTTTATTAAGAACCAGGCCAGCCTGGTGTTCAGAGTGATTTCCATGACTGCCAGGGTATACACAGAGAAGCCCAGTCACCAAAATCACACACAAATTAAAAAAAATAATAATAAGATGAAAAGAGGATTTAAAGATAGAAGGAAATTGAGAAAGAAGGAAAGAGAGACAGAAACATAGAAAAAGAAAGACAGAATTACATAGATAGATAGATAGATAGATAGATAGATAGATAGATAGATAGATAGATAGATAGATAGATAATAAGAAAGAAAGAAAGAAAGAAAGAAAGAAAGAAACAAAGAAAGAAAGACAGACAGACAGACAGACAGACAGACAAACAAACAAACAAATATATATATTCAGGGACATTTCGGCTATGTGTGTATTTATTTTAGATTTCTAGAATTTTTAAAATTTTTGTATAGTTTTTACAAGAGTGATTTGGAGTTTTTGTTGTTTCATTTTTGTTTGTTTGTTTGTATTTGTTTTGTTTTCAGGCTTCTAGTGTATTTTTACAGTTTTATCTTTTTTTTTGTAGTGTAATTTAGGATTTGGGGTTTAATTTAAGCTTTACTTTAATTCATGTTCTTTTGAACATTTTACTGTATTTCTTAGGGGTTGTTATTGTTTTTGTTCAAGCGACTAGTGTATTTTTAGTGTTTTTTTTTCATTTTAATCACTTTATTGTATTTTTGAATTTGCGGTTTAATTGAATTTTTCTTTTATTTCATTTTTTTTAGCACATTACTGTATTGCTTAGGTTTCTGTTGTTGTTGTTGTTTTTCTACTTGATTTTTTCTAAAAAAAATATTTAGGTTTTTATATTTGAGGTTTCAACATTTTGGGTTTCCCAGGCAATGTTTGACTATGTCTTTAACCCAAGCAATTGGGAGAGAGAGGTAGGTATTTTTTTTTACTTAAAGTTCAGCAAGTCTCCACAGGGAGCTGAAAGACAACCAGAGATACACAGAGAAATTTAATCTCCAAAACTCAAGAGAGAGAGAGAGAGAGAGAGAGAGAGAGAGAGAGAGAGAGAGAGAGAGAGAGAGAGAGACAGATAGACAGAGAGACAGAGAGATAGAGAGAGAGAAATAGAAAGAAACAAAAAACAAAGAGGAAAAGAAAGAAGAAAGAAAGAAACAAACAAAGAAACAATGAAACAAAGAAACAGATAAAGAAGGTAGGAAGGAAGGAAGGAAGGAAGGAAGGAAGGAAGGAAGGAACGAAGGAACGAAGGAAGGAAGGAAGGAAGGAAGGAAGGAAGGAAGGAAGGAAGAAAGGAATAAAGGCAGGCAGGCAGACAGGCAGACAGGCAGATGGTAAGTGAGGCAGGCAGGCAAATAGTCAGAAAGAAAGAGAGGGAGAGACAGTGAGAGAGACAGAGAGAATGAGACAGAAAGAGACAGAGAGACAGAGAGACAAATAGCAAGAGAGACAGAGAGACAGAGACAGAGAGAGAAAGAGAGGAGAGAGAGAGAGGAGAGAGAGGAGGGAGAGGAAGGAATGAAGGAAGGAAGCAAGGAAGGGAATAAGGAAGGCAAGAAGAATGGAGTGTTCCAAGGCGAAGAGGATGATTCAATGTGTACAGCTATCAATATTTCCTACACTAACTCTATGGCTGCTGACAATTTATCTGCAGGAAGGGGCCAATGGTCAAGTCAGACAGGGGTATCATCTTTCCATGTAATCTTATCTGCCTGAGGAGCAGGGAGAGCAATGTTCCTTATGAAAAATAGGAGTCATAACCTAAACCTGGTTGAACTATTGGGGTTGGCCTTTATTGGTGCAGGCATCCCTTGGCTATTTTTACCCAGTCTGTGTTAACAGAGTTAACACGGAGTATGCATTTGTTGAGTAATGACTCCATTGGTACTGCACATAATGACTCTCATTTGAGAAAGAATGTCTCTTCTCCATAAATTAATGGGCAGACCAGGGACAACATAAGGCTGAATAGAACCAGAATCTCCTTCATCATCTTCCCATGTCAATAAATCTGAACTCTGGAGAGTATTCCTTGATTGTCCAATTCCCTGTAAATGAGTTAAAGAGGTCTTTAATGGCCAAGTAGCAGGCCAGGCAGTTTGTAAAATCATAGGAGAATCTGCACCTGAGTCTAAAAGGTCCTCAACGCTCTTGCCATTTATCTTAAGGCAGAGTGTAGGGCAATCTTTGGTAATTGCTTGTACCCAATACAGATCTGATGACCCTGGCTATGAAGAACCACGATGTGTGCCCATTGCTGGATCGGAAGTATCTAAAGGTAGAGGCAAGGCTTGAGCTAAACGTTGCCCTTTGATACAGAAATTGGTCTTTGAGAGGCATTAACTAAAATTTTAATTTCTCAGGTGTAGTAATTATCTACTACTGAGGGATGGACAGTAAGTCCTTTCAAAGTGGCAGAAGCACGCCCTAATATATAATAATAATAATAATAATAATAATAATAATAATAATAATAATAAATAATAAGTATCAGGTGAAGGAGGGCCATAGACCCCATAGGGAGGATATAAACGCCATGCTCAGGTGTTAAATTTGCACTGGTGGCAGAACACAAGTTCAGTCCTGCGACTCCTGCGCTGCCTGTCATGGCTCTGGAGAGACCAGTGGCTGATTTGTCTGCTGGCTGTACCCCGTGTCTGGGAGAAATGCGATGGTTTTTGGGACTTGGTCTGTCCCCCATATCCGTTTCCCTGAACGGGAGGCAGGGGATTCCCAGATGCATCTGTCTGAGCTCTGCAAGCGTTTACCCAATGCTGGCCGTTTTTGCAGTGTGGACAAAGAAAATAAGGCCATGTAGGCCGAAAAGAATGGTCAGTAGGTTGTGCTGGAGCACCTTTAAGGGAGGGCACAGTGGGACACTTTCATGCAAATTGTCCAGGTTAGCTACACTTAAAACAACTAGTTTGTAGGCCAGCTTGCTGAAGAGCCTTGCCTATTGCCATAAGAGGTTGAAGAGCTGCACCCATTGCAAGATTGACTGTCTTGGACATCTTGTAAGGGAACACGACAAAGATGAATCATCTCATTAAGATCTTTGTCCCTAATCTTACCAGGCAGGACTGCCTTGCAAGCCGAATTAGCATTCTCAAAAGCCAGTTGTTTTACAAGATTATTGTCTGCATCTGAAAGGAAATAAAACTTGAGACCTGTGATTCATGTAATGTATGTCAAATAGCCCAAAGTGTTGTTTGTGAGCTTGGAAACCTGGGGCTGAGAACATAGCAGAACAGACCAGGACATGCCAAGGCAGGCCCATTACCACCCTATCTCCCTCCCCCCTCTCTGAACTCAGGCTGCTGATGTTTAAATGGACCAATTATGTGAAACCATGCAAATTCCACCCCCACCCCCACTCCTTTTCTATAAAAACCCCTAGCTTCCAAGCCTCGTGGTCGAATCAACTGTCTCCTGTGTGAGATACATTTCGACCCGGAGCTCCACCATTAAAATACCTCGTGTTGTTACATCAAGGCGTTGTGTTCTATTCGTGATTCTTGGGTGCATGCCGAATCGGGAGTTGAGTGGGGGTTTCCCCACTAGGTTCTTTCATTTATAGGTACCAAAGAGATCTGCTTGACACCCAGGAACCCCGAAGGACCCCTTGGAGGTACGTTTGTTTGTGTGAGTCTTGTTATGTTGTCTGTTGTCTAAGTGTCTAAGTGTGGCACTGCTGAATTTGTGTCTTAGTTTTTCAGTTCTGAGATTGTGGGTTTGAGCCCCACCTGTTTTACCAGTTCTGGTATTCTGTATTCTGGCAGCTTCCACTGAGGACCATAAGGACCCTAGTGGCTGTGGGAAGAGGACGGTCTATTTCCCCACAGGCTGCACCCCTGGAAGACATTCCGAGGGAGACCATGGAGTGCCCAGGGTACGGAACAGTCAGGAGGACCTGGCTGTTGCCTGGCAGAGTGAAGAAGAGTGAGTGCTCTTCCTGCCAGCGGAGTGGACGCGGAATCCCACTCCGTCAGAGGTAGCATTTGGCTGGTTGTATAAGTCCAGACCCGGACGGGTGTGTTTGGATGTCTTAGTGTTTTCTGTCTCTGTCATTGTGTTGTGTTTATTCTTATTCTTCACTATGGGACAGACTGTGTCTACTTCTTTATCTTTGACTAGGGACCATTGAACGGACATTAGGGCTAGAGGACAAAATTTGTCAGTAACAGTGAAGAAAAAGCCATGGATGACTTTCTATTCCTCGGAATGGCCTGTTTTTGGAGTAGGTTGGCAAGCAGAAGGAATTTTTTACTTACCCACCATAAGGGCTGTGAAGGCCATTGTTTTTCAGGAGGGGCCGGGGTCGTATCCAGAGCAGCAACCGTACATCACAGTATGGGAGGACTTGGCTCGCTACCCATCCCCGTGGGTTCGCCCATTCCTCCGACCTCTCCGCCCTGGCACCAAGATTCTAGCCATCTGAGAAAATGGTGAGAAAGAGAAACCAAAACCACTGCGCAGGGGAGATTTTGATCGCAGCACACCAGTGATGAAATACCCCAAGATCTATCCAGAGATTGAAGAACCTCCTGAGTGGCCTGACACCCCTCAACCCCCACCATATGCTCCCCAGCCCCAACCTTCAGCTCCCTAGGGACCCCTGCCTCAGGCCCCGGCCGGAGGAGGGGGTCCCTCCACAGGAACAAGGAGCCGGAAAGGAGTCACTCCTGAGGGGCCTGAGGATTCAAACTTGGCGCTCCCCCTCAGGGCTATTGGAGCTCCCCCTGCTGATCTGAACAGTCTACAGCCCCTACAGTATTGGCCTTTTTCCTCTTCTGACCTCTATAACTGGAAAGCTAATCACCCCCCTTTTTCAGAGAACCCTGTAGGAGTCACTGGGTTGGTTGAATCATTAATCTATTCACACCAGCCGACCTGGGATCACTGCCAGCAGCTTCTGCAGACTCTATTCACAACCGAGGAGAGAGAGAGAATTCTCCTCGAGGCTCAGAAAAACGTCTGAGATGAGTCTGGGCGCCCTGTCCAAACTCCAGCTGAAATAGATGAAGGATTCCTGCTAACCGGGCCACGATGGGATTATAATATGGCACCAGGTAGGAACGACTGTCCAATTATTGCTGGGTCCTAGTGGCGGGTCTCTAAGGTGTTCTCTGGCAGCCCACGAATCTGGCCAAGGTAAGAGAGGTTATGCAGGGAGCGACTAAGCCCCCCTCAGTCTTCCTCGAAAGGCTCATGGATGCTTATAGGATATATACCCCATTCGACCCCACGTAAGGGTCAAAGGGCCTCAGTACTTATGGCCTTCACTGGACAGTTGGCTCCTGACATTACGAAGAAGTTACAGCGAATTGGGGGCTTGCAGGATTACACCATAAGGGATGTAGTTAGAGAGGCAGAGAAAGTGTATCATAGGAGAGAAACAGAAGATGAAAAGTTAGAGAGAGAGAAAAGAGAGAAAAGAGAGGATGAGGATAGGAGAGACAGGATGCAAGAAAAGGTTTTGACTAGGATCCTGGCCGCAGTAGGAGAAAGAGATAAAGGAAGAAGAGGTAGACATTCATGAAACCTGGGAGACAAAAGACAGCAGGGACTAAGGAGACCCTGAGAAGGGAGACAGTGCCTGGAGAGGAACGAATGCACATATTGCAAGGAAATGGGCCACTGGAAGAGCGACTGTCCGAAAACAAAAAACAAAAACAAAACAAAAAAAAACCAAGAGGTAAAGGTGCTGTCTCTTGGAGAAGGTGAAGACTGGGGAAAGGGCTCGGACCCCCTCCCCTAGCCTAGGGTAAACTTAGAAGTGGAGGGGACCCCCGAGGATTTTCTAGTCGACATGGGAGCCGAATTTTCAGTACTTAAAACTCCTCTAGGAAAAGTGAAGAAAAATGAAAAAACCTTGGTGATTGGGGCCACGGGACAAAAAATGTATCCATGGACCACATCCCAAGTAGTAGCCATAGGGCGAAATCGAGTAACTCACTTGTTTCTAGTCATTCCAGAGTGTCCTATGCCTTTATTTGGGAGAGACTTACTAACCAAGTTAAAAGCACAAATAACTTTCACCTCTCATAGGCCAGAGGTTTTCTGGGGAATAAAAGTGCCCCAGACTCTAGAGCTGTCTTTACAACTAGGAGAGGAATATCGACTTTACCAAAATAAAGTAAAGCCCCATGAGAGATTACAGGACTGGTTGAATCGATACCCTCAGGCGTGGGCAGAGACGAGAGGAGTAGGGATGGCAAAACTGGTCCCCCCGTGGTGATTGAACTTAAGTCCAGGGCCACCCCTATAGGGGTCCGACAATATCCCATGTTCAGAGAAGCTCAAGAGGGTATATGCCCCCAAATCAACAAACTGCTGCAACAAGGCATTTTGGTCCCATGCAAATCCCCTTGGAACACCCCTTTACTTTCAGTAAAAAAACCAGGGACCAGTGACTACCGTCCAGTCAAGGACCTTAGAGAAGTCAATAAGAGAGTTCAGGACATACACCCCACGGTGCCAAATCCGTATAACCTCCTCAGCACCTTGCCACCTGGTCGGACATGGTACACAGTCCTGGATCTTAAAGACGCTTTTTTCTGTTTGAGGTTATACACCAACAACCAGCCCTTGTTCGCTTTTGAAAGGTGAGACTCTGAGAGTGGACATGCCAGACAGCTCACATGGACGAGGCTGCCTCAGGGATTCAAGAACTCACCCACTTTGTTCGATGAAGACCTACACCAAGATCTTGCTCTTTTCTGAGCCAATAACCCACAGGTGACTCTTCTGCAATATGTAGATGACCTGCGCCTAGCTGCAGAAACATGCAAGGACTGTGAAATTGGAACCCATAACCTCCTGGGCGAGTTAGTTAAGCTGGGCTATCGGGCCGCTGCTAAAAAGGCTCAGTTATGCCAGATAGAAGTGACCTACCTAGGATATGTCCTGAGAGATGGACAACGGTGGCTCACAGAAGCCAGAAATCAAGCTGTTATGCAGATCCCGGCCCCAACCACTGCTTGCCAGGTAAGAGAGTTCCTGGGGACTGCCGGGTTTTGCAGACTCTGGATTCCGGATTTGCCTCACTGGCAGCTCCCTTGTATCCACTAACCAAAGAGAAAGGGGAATTCACCTGGACCAGGGAACATCAGCTAGCCTTTGAAACTCTCAAAAAGGCACTGCTGCAGGCTCCAGCATTGGCCCTGCCAGATTTAAACAAACCTTTCACCCTATACATTGATGAAAGAAATGGAGTGGCAAGGGGAGTCCTTACCCGGGTTTTGGGACCATGGAAGTGCCCGGTAGCCTACTTATCAAAGAAACTGGACTCTGTGGCCAGTGGATGGCCCTCCTGCCTGCGAGCAATAGCAGCCACGGCTGTGCTATTAAGAGATGCTGACAAACTGACTATGGGCCAGAATGTTACCATAGTGGCCCCACACTCTCTTGAGAGCATCGTCAGGCAACCACCGGACCGCTGGATGACCAATGCCCGAATGATGCTTTACCAGAGCCTATTGCTAACAGAGCGAGTAAGTTTCGCACCCCCAGCCATTCTCAACACTGCCTCCTTACTACCTGAGGCTAACGAGACCTCTGCACATAAGTGTGAAGAAATACTGGCAGAAGAGACTGGAATCTGGCCAGACCTCACAGACCAACCTTGGCCAGGGGCGATGACTTGGTTCACGGACGGAAGCAGCTTTGTAGTAGAAGGTAAGCAGAGGGCTGGGGCAGCAGTAGTGGATGGAAAGTCTGTCATATGGGCCAGCAGCCTACCGGATGGTACATCAGCTCAAAAAGGGGAATGATTTGCACTAATTCAAGCCTTAAGGTGGCAGAAGGAAGGACTCTTAATGTCTATACCGACAGCCGGTATGCTTTTGCCACGGCTCATAGTCACGGAGCAATATACCAACACTGTGGACTGCTGACGTCTGCCAGGAAAGATATCAAAAATAAAGAAGAAATTCTCAGCTTATTAGAAGCTGTTCATTTGCCCCGTTGGGTGGCAATTATCCATTGCCCAGGACACCAGAAGGGAACTGGGCCCGTTGAAAAAGGAAATCAAATGGCAGACCAAGAAGCTAAAAAAGCAGCCCAAGGGCCAATGACTGGTGATGAGAACCCAACAGCCCGCTGCTGAGGAAATAAATAAAAGAACCCTCACAGAAGAAGAGGGGCGAGATTACTTAGCTAACATACAACATCTGACACATTTAGGAACTAAAAAAATACTAAAATTGGTTAGTAAGTCCCCCTATTACATTCCTGGATTAAAGAGAATTGTGGAGGAGATAATAAAAAACTTCCTTGCTTGTGCACTTACCAATGCTGAGTCTAGTAAGCTCCAGGAAGGAAAACAACTGCGAGTAGACAGGCCCGGAGCCTACTGGGAAACTGACTTCACTGAGGTTAAACCAACTAGGTATGGAAATAAATATCTCCTAGTTTTTATAGACACCTTCTCGGGATGAGTCGAAGCGTTCCCCACCAAGAAAGAAATGGCTAATGTAGTGGTCAAGAAGATACTTGAAGAAATCCTTCCCCGCTTTGGGATACCTAAGGTAATGGGGTCAGACAATGGACCTGCCTTCGTCTCAGGTAAGTCAGGGATTGGCCAGGCAACTGGGGACAAATTGGAAAATACATTGTACATACAGACTCCAGAGTTCAGGACAGGTAGAGAGGATGAACAGAACGCTAAAGAAGACTCTGAATAAAATAGCCTTAGAATCCAGTGGAAGTGATTGGACAGCCGTTCTCCCTTATGCCTTGTTCAGGGTTCGGAATACACCTGGACCCCTTGACCTAACTCCATTTAAGTTAATGTATGGGGCGTCCCCACCCATTTTTATGACTGTAGGGGATAGGAATTGCCCGGATGTGTCTTTCTCTCCTTGTAGTATTTTGGCTCGATTAAAAGCTCTCAAAATAGTAAGAAAAGAGGTCTGGGAACAGCTAAAAGAAACCTATGTTGCTGGTGACACACAGGTGCCGCACCAGTTTGAAGTAGGAGACGCAGTCCTGGTGAGGAGACACCAAGCGGGAAACCTAGATCCGAGGTGGAAGGGACCCTACTTGGTGCTACTGACAACGCCCACCGTGGTCAAAGTGGAAGGAATCCCCACTTGGGTCCATGCATCCCAGGTCAAGAGAGCACCCCCTGGAGTCAGCCATGATGAGTGGACTTTGGAGTAGACTACTAACCCTTTTAAGTTGTGCCTGCTTCATAGGAGCAATCCCAAAGGACTTCAACCCCCCACAGTCCTGTTGAACAAATGTGGGAGGTACTCAATGAGGGGGGTAGGGCTGTATGGACAATCGCCAAGGTACACCCTCTGTGGACTTGCTGGCCTGATCTTTTCCCTGACATCTGTAAGTTGGCTATAGGAGCCCCTACTGGATGGGACTTGGAGGGGTACTCTGACATTCAGAGGGCACCTTTAACACCCCGTCCGTACGTAGAAAAACATTCGAGAGACCCATGGGGTGGTTGCTCTAACCAAAGGGATAGAAGTATGCTTCCAACCCATCCCTTCTTTGTCTGTCCCGAGCCCCACCAAAGTCAATCCCTTAATCCAACATGTGGAGGTAAGGCTGACTTCTTTTGCAAGAGCTGGGGTTGGGAGATTTCAGGTACAGCCCACTGGAAGCCCTCCTCAAGCTGGGACTATATTAGAGTAACAGCCAACTATTCCCTAGCGTCTATGTACCTGGAGGATTTGACCTAGACGAGTGTACTGACTGGTGCCATCCGCACCATGTCACCTTTACTGAACCAGGGAAAAGAGCTCTGGGATGGACAAAAGGGTATACCTGGGGTCTTAGGATTTACAAGTAAAGATATGATGAGGGATTATTGTTCACTATCAGATTAATAATAGTGACCCCCTACAATCCTTTAGGCCCCCCAACCAAGTCCACACCCTTCACCCATACTATTATTCAGCATACTCCATTGATTGCAGACCACCTTAGTATGGCTGCTATCACCCAACCTCCCACTCCTCACGTACCTCTAACTATTACCACTGAGATTCCTTCAACTAGACAGAGGATGTTTAACCTACTGAGAGGAGCCGTTTATGCCCTTAATAGAACTGATCCAAGGGCTACTGAGGACTGCTGGATATCCCTGTCCTCGGGTCCGCCTTATTATGAAGAAATTGCCTTCAATGGAGATTTCAACAGAATCAGCAGCCATAATTCCTGCTCTTGGGGAACAGGACAAAAACTGACCCTGACTGATGTATCTGTGAGGAGTCCAGGTCTCTGTATAGGCACCCCACCTTCCACTCACAAACACCTATGCAGACAAATTCAGTCTGTGTCCAGAATGGAAGCTAATTACTATCTTGTATCTTCCCCGGTTGGATGGTGGGCTTGCAATACAGGACTTACTCCCTGTGTATCAACTAAGGTTTTTAATTCAACTCATGATTTTTGTGTCATGATCTAGCTGTTACCCCGCATATATTATCACCCTGCATCCAGTTTAGAAGAAAGCTATGCTGGCCGGTGGTCGAAAAGAGAACCAATTACTTTAACCCTGGCTGCATTCATGGGAATAGGTATGGCAGTAGGAGTGGGGACAGAAGTGTCAGCTTTGATAGAAGGAAGACAGGGAATTCAGTCTTTGAGGGATGCTGTCAATGAAGACCTAACGGCAATAGAAAAGTCCATTGATTCTTTAGAAAAATCTTTGACCTCCCTGTCTGAGGTAGTTTTGTAGAACAGGAGAGGCCTTTATTTGTTGTTCCTAAAAGAAGGAGGACTGTGTGCCGCTCTTAAAGAAGAGTGCTGCTTCTATGCAGATCATACAGGAAGAGTTAGAGACTCTATGCAGAAACTGAGAGAAAGATTAGAGTGAAGGAAATGGGAATGGGATGCTCAAAGTGGGTGGTTTGAGACGTGGTTTGAATTATGACCATCTTGGATAACTTCTTTGATTTCGCTGTAGCTGGACCAATCCTTATGATATGCTTAGCTTTAGTTTTCGGCCCCTGTATAATAAATAGAGGAATGGCTTTCATCCAGAGTAGAATTGATACAGTAAAACTCATGGTTCTTCAGAGACAATATCAACATATAGTTCAGGTAAATGAAGAGTTAGGGGACACCAATCTCTAAAATTCTATGATTAGAATTAGTCGAAAAAGAAGAAGAGGGGAATGAAAGGAAATAGAACTTGAGACCTGTTATTCATGTAATTAATGTCAAATAGCACAAAGAGTTGTTTGTGAGCTTTGAAACCTGGGGCTGAGAACACAGAAGAACAGACCAAGACATGCCCGGGCAGGCCCATTGCCTCCCTATCTCCCACCCCTCTGACCTCAGGCTGCTAATGTTTAAATGGACCAATCATGTGAAACCGTGCCAATTCCTCCCCCAGTCTCACTCTTTTTCTATAAAAACACCTAGCTTCCAAGCCTCGTGGTCTAATCCACTGTCTCCTGTGTGAGATGCGTGGAGCTCCGCCATTAAAATACATCTTGTTGTTACATCAAGTCGTTGTGTTCTATTCGTGATTCTTGGGTGCAAGCTGAATCGGGAGTTGAATGGGGGTTTCCCCACTAGGTTCTTTCACATCCTCATGACCTAAGGTCCTTTTTGCAGCCTCAAGCAAATGACTAACACATTCACTAAAGTCTTCTTGGGTTCCTTGAATGATTTTAGTTAAAGGGGAAATAATGGAACCTTTCATAGGAATAGCATGCCAAGTTCCCAATGTTGTGTTAGCAGTTTAAGCCAAGAGACCCACTGGGCAATTTCTGCCTGGCCTTAGCTAAATATTTTTCTTGAACAGAAAGCTTTTCCAAGGTCCAGTCAGTCCAGGCACTGGAGGGTTTTTCTGATTAGCTACTGCAATGGTCTGGCACCTATTGAGGAAATCAACCCTCCATGAGAAAAACTATCCTCGAGTTAACACAGTTTAAATCTCTTTGATCCAATCACTACTGGGATGGCTTATAGGAGTGAAAGCATATAAGGGGCAGATTGACCATAAGTTCTAACCGCAGAGTTACGCTCTTTTAAGTCTTTAAAACTTAGCCTACGAAACTCTGTCTTTTGAATAGGGACAGTTAATTCTTCTTCTTGATTTCTACTTCATTATCACTCTCATAATCTTCTCCACCCTCGCTGTTAGTGTCTACAGAGAAATCGGCATGGGGCACTTCTAAAGGTCCTATTTCTGCAGAAGGAGATTTGGCACAGGTGGCTGGTGGCTGCTCCTGCGCCATAGAAGTGGGCAGGTCACAGCTAGCAGTTCTCTTGCAGCGAGTCATTACAAGGAAAGCCAATGTTTTGGTTTTTATGGCTCACTGAGCTTTCTTTTTTATGCCTCCTGAAACTGCGGCTGGAGGAGGAACAAGGATAGTCTGTTTTAAGCAATTTTAGAGTGAAGCTAGCTCTTTAGAAAGGCGAGCATACTGCTGCTGTAGCTTTAGTACTTCTTGTAATCCTGCTACCTGAGACACCAGCTTATCCTTAGCAGCAATGAGAATAGAAACCTGTAAACCTGACACCATGGTGCAGAAGCACTAATAGGCAGCAGATAGAGAGGGGCACTGCAGGGAGAGGCTGAAGCAAGACAGCAGCTCAGGTTTACTGGGCGAACTACCTCTTTCTCTAAAGTGTCTGAGTCCTCTGAAATTAAAGGGCTTTAAGCCAAATATTTCTTAAAGACTGGATTGATCAGTGGTGGATTGCCCTGGGCGGGCTGCTCAGACAAAGTGGTTACCTGGACATGTGGATAAAGAGCAGCCTGTGGGACTTCAGACCTGTCTGCAGCTTTTGGAGGCTTTGTAGTAGGGAGGGAGCCCTCTAAAGCTTCCTGAGACAAGGTATAGAGGCAATATTCTGCAACTGACAAAAGGTGCTGTTTCTCTGGATCATCAGCTGCATTTTATACCAAATCACGGAATAAACTCCAATAAGTAAATAAATTCTCAGGGACAGCATCGCATCAGGGCCCTGCTTTGCCAAATTTTCATTTAGTCCTCTACCTACTCTTCTCCATTTCTTACAATGTATCTCTGCTCCAACTATAAAAAAAAAAAAAACATGGACATGCCTGGTCTATGAAAACAAAATAAAAGTTTATCAAATCTTACTTTTTAACTCTATCTCCTCTTTCCATGAGAGATGTCTTTAAGCAAATTATAAAGGCTGCTTCCTTTGATATTTTGTTTCCCAGTTCCTGTAGTGGAGATGAATCAACTCATCAAGGACTTTTCTCTCTTCTATTAGCAGTGGAAGGGGTCCTTTACTACTTCTAAATTCTTGGGGTCAGGACAAACTTCTCTGGAACCTGCACTGGAAGGAAATAAGATCCAAAACTCGCCCTCACATTGGGTGCCCCTTATCCAGTCCCATAGGGTTCAGTTATACATGGGTGCGAGTGGTACTGCAAACCTGGGAGGAAATGGGATTGGAAGGGGAAGAAAAGCTAGAAACCAAGCAGAGGGTCCTATTAAGTCTCCATTTATTAGGCTGATGTGTCTGGTTTTAAAGCATACATCCTGGGGAATTGGAAGGGGTCGAGGGGGGATTTAACAAAGAACAAAGAAATACCCTATAAGAAGCCAAAAAACCCTAAATTCTTTTTTTTTAAACTTTCAAAAATCTAAAAACACCCTAAAACTCTAAAAGAAAAAATCTTGAAACTCTAAAAAATCCGTAAAACTCTAAACATAACCCTAAAGACTTTTTTAAAAAATCAAAAATATTAAAAAACCCTAATTTTTTTAAAGTTCTAAAAAAAAATCCTAAAAAAACAAACAAACAAACAACAAAACAAAAACAAAAACAAAAACTTGCAGGAGATTTTAAAACACTAAAAAAAAAAAAAAAATACCCTAAATTTCTAAAAAAAAAAAAATAATAAAATAAAATAAAAACTTAGGACCCCAAAACCCAAAAACAATACTCAAAAACAAAACACTATAACCTTCAAATAAACATATATTTATGTTATATATATACATATATAAACATTACAATGAACCTAAAACCCTAAAATAAACAAGTAAACCCTAATCCCTAAAAAAAAAAACCTACATTTCTAAAAAAAAAAAAAAAATAATGTAATAAATAAATAAATAAATAAAATAAAATAAAATCTTCAGAACCAGAAACGCAAAACCAATACTCAAAAACAATAATCTATAACCTTTAAATAAACATATATATATATATAAAACATTACAATGTACATTAAACCCTAAAATAAACCAGGAAACCCTAATCCCTAAAATGAAAAAAACGACAAAAACAAGAGAAACACAAAATAAAATCACACAATTACAACTCTGAAAAACCCTAAATTTCTAAAAAAAATTCTAGAACCCTAAAAAATTTCCTTAAAAAATTTTTCAAAAACCCTGAATTTCCCCCCAAATCTTGAAATCTTAAAAAAAGAAACCTAAATACCTATAATGCTAAAAAACACTGATTCTAAATAAAATTCTTTAATTCAGAAAAACCTAACCCCCCCAAAAAAATCCCTAAAATTCCAAAAAAAAAAAAAAAAATCCCTAACACCACACACAGACAGACACCCAAAAATCTTAAATAACAATATAAAACCTAACACCCTAAGGCTGTAAAATAATCCATGAAACACAATAAAACAAACAAAAAAACAAACAAACAAACAAACAAAGCAACTTTAAACTTCTAAAAAAAAAAAAAAACTCTAGAAATCGAAAAACAACCTTCAAAAATACATAAGACCCCCCAAACCCCAAAATTACCCTAAAGATTTTTATGAATATCCTAAAAAAATTCCTAAATCCTTATAAAGCTAAAAAATTAAAAAATAAACTCTTTTTTAAAATACACATAAAAATCCCTAAAATCAGAAAAAAACTAAAAAAAATAAACCGTGAAAAAAATTATAAAAGCCTAAAAAGAAGCCCTAAAAATAACTTAAAAAAAAAAACAGACCATAACATCCCCAAACCCTAAAATTATTTAAAAATCAAAAAAAAAAAAAACCCTGAAACCCTAAAAAAAATTAAAGAATTAAACCAAAAAAAAAAATTTAAATCTTCTTTAAAAAACCTGAAAAATCCCTAAAAACCATAAAATTAAAAACAAAAACAAAGACAAAAACAAAAACAAAAATGAAGCTTTAAAAAAAATCACCAAAAATCCAAAATTCTTTTTTAAAACTCAAGAATGATAAAAAGACCCCCCCAAAAAACCCTAAAATCCTAAAAAAAAAACCTCCAAAAATATATTAAAAGTACTTAAAATACATCAAAACCCTGAATCTCCCCAAATCTCTGAAACACACTTTAAAAAACGTATAAAATCCTAATAACCTGAATATAAAAACTGAAATCCTAAAAAGAATCCTAAATTGAAATATATATATATATATATATATATATATAATCAAAAATAAACCCAAGAACCCTACAAAGACCCTAAAACAAAAACCAAAAATCCCTCAAATAACTTAAAGCCGTAAAAAAAAAGAAAAAACAACAAACAAACAAAATACAACCAAAAAAAAACATATAAAACATAAAAACAAAACAAAACAAAACAAAACAAAACAAGAACTCTTAAGAAATCCTAAAACATTCTAAAAACCTAAAAAAAAACTAAAATTCTACAAAACCTCAAGAACCCTAAAAAAAAATGTAAAACTATAAGAAAAAACCCTAAGGCTCCAAAAAAAATCCCCAAAATTTAAAAACACCATAAAATTCCTTTAAAAACTTATACAAACAAGAAAACACCATGAAATTTCTTTTTAAAAAAAAAACTTCAAAAAAATCCTAAATCACTAAGAAAATTCCTATAATTCTGAAAAACTGAAGAACACTAAAAAGACACAAAAAACACTAAAACCATAAAAAATCTAAAATCCTTTAAAAAGAAAAAGCTAAAAACCCATCAAAACACTGAAATCTAAAAAAACCCTTAAACGATGTAAAACATACCAACAAAACTTTAAAGCCCTAAATAAAAACCTGAAACCCTAAAGAGAATGCTAAAGTTCTAAAAAAAAAAAATAATAAAATAAAAAAAAATAAAAAATTAAAAAAAAAAAACTCTAAAATTCTAAAAATAAAATAAAATAAATTACAAGAAATCTAAGATGAGAGCATTCCCTGCTTATAGACTATTGTAAGGCAGCTGTTTAACTTTCACAATTTTGGGTGAGGTATTCCGGGATTATCAGATTGAGTAAAGGGGATTATTCCTCCAGATGATCCTGAATCACATGCTTTTGAAGAGTCAGGACTAGTGGTACTCAATTTTCCCAATATTGTGGCCCTTTAAAACACAGCTCCCAAATCGTAATGTTATGTCATTGCAAATTCAAACTATAATTTTGTTATAGTCATTGATTGTAATGTATATATCTTATAAACAAGATATATGATATGGAACACTTGTATCAGGGTTGTTTGAGCACTGAGAGGAGTCTCAACCCATGGTTTGAAAACCATTAGTCTGGACGCGATGGGTGTACCATTACCAATGTATATTGTTTATCTAGTGTTGCTGGGCAGATGTCTCCCACCCTTGAACGCAGAGGATTTTTCAAGAACAGGCTTCTTCTGAGTCCCCAAACTTCTTTCCACACCTGTACAGCTTGTTGATGATCACTGATGTATCAAATGGCCTTACTTAGTAAATTAAAGTAATCCAGTTATCTCTTAAAATCTAGAAAATGGTGATTCTAAAAATGGTTCCACTAGCTAAAAGCAGTGGCTGGCACTCTTCCTAGGGATCCCTTTTGTAGTGTCCCTTTATATCTCCAAGGTCAACAGCAGATGGCTGAGTCCCTCCTGGGCTGTACCTCTCTGATCTATTCTTACCCACTATGCAGCTTTCTTTCATGAAGAGAACACATGATAACACTGAACTCATCTTCTCTTTAGTCAGCACAAATAGCATAATTATTTTCCCCTATGGTTCAGTTGATCATGATTCTGAGACATAATCATACAAGTTGTATTGACCAAAAGAATGACACTGATTTCTAGTATATAATAAAGCCTATTTTGCAAGACTTCTTTTCAGGAGTCAGGAAATTCAAGAGGAAGACACTATCAGTAGATAAAGAAATTCTAGTGAGATGTTGAAATCACAGAAGGGATCCAATGGGCTAGAAAGACAAAAGAGGGAACCAAACTCCCTGTCATAATTAAACCTTTTCTATGACAGCATTATTCATTGATTTTTATTTGTAGGTCCTATCCCTCCTGACCCAGTCCAATTTTTCCTAATATATTAAAACCTGAGGATTAGTCTACAGAAAATTACATTTGGGGAAACACATTCAAACAACATATGAAGGTGAATATTTGAAAACCTATAGTCATGTGGGGGCATTTTTCTTTCTACCTCATGTACACTTAAAATCTGTAGCTACTTCCTTCCCTATGAAAGCATGGCAGCCCAGTGAGTGACATGTGTTTAGGGTGCATAATAATATACAAAGATGTAAACACCTTGCCATATCCTATCAACCATATCTAGCCCAAAATGCAACATCCACATGAGAGTAGAAACATAAAAATAAATTTTATAGTATCTTGAAGCTAAAATTCCCAATTTAATCAAACCATCATTTAGAATCTTCTACTTAATACCAATGTGCTTTAAGTGTACAAGTCACTGGACTTTGTTGTGACTCTTTTCACAGGTTTATACTGTCCATTAACCATCTTCATCATCCCCACTATTCTCCATTTCTACCTGCTCAACCCCCCCTGCTGCTGCCCATACTCTTTCAAAATATCTCCTTTCATTTAATGTGCCTTATTAAAATTATAATTTGACAATTGTCATTTTGAGTTTGGCTTGTCTCACCTAACATAATTCCCATTCCCATCTATTCTTTCTGAAAACAAAACCCTTCACTAGTAAACTTAGATGAGAAATACCTCTGTCTCTCTCTCAGTCTCTCTGTCTCTGTCTCTCGGTATCTCTGTCTCTCTGTTTCTGTCTCTCTCTCTCTCTCTGTCTCTGACTATCTCTGTCTCTCTGTCTCTGTCTCTGTCTCTGTCTCTGTCTCTCTCTCTCTCTCTCTCTCACACACACACACACACACTCACTCTCTCTCTCATTTTAAGAAATTCATCATGTGGTTGACATCTATATTTCCTCTATAGCTTCTCTATTTCACACAGTATAACAATCAACATTGATAATATGGATGTTTAGTGGTCCTTCTTAGATTATTATTGGAACGAAAATCAAACTGGGAAGATAGTACCTCAGATGAAGACTGCCCCCATCACACTGACATGTGGCCACATCTATAAGGAATGATCCTTTGTTGATGGCTGAGCTGGAAGAGTCTAACTAATTAGTTAGTGTCATCCACTATGAAGAGGATGTACAGTGTGGTGGGGACAGTGGAGGAGACTGAAAAAGATTTTTTGAAGAACTGAAGATCTATGTGGCATGAACAATTAAAGTGCCCTCTAATTTGTAAGTAAATTCCATACTTACCTGTGTCCAGTATTCTGTCAACCCATATTTCAAAAGTAAAATTACATTATCTATTTCATCCTGTTTTACTGCATTCAATCTATGAAATTCCTTGTAAACAGAAATGGTGGTAAATTTTAAAGAACTTTAAAATGTTACTGTTAGATATCATGTTGTTTTGTTTATCTCAAATTTTTAAGCAGGCCCAAGGACTATGATTTCCTTGCACTTTGCAAAGAATCCATAATTCATGATTGCCATTGGCTTCAATACAAGGTATTCAATCCTGTCAAATTCCAGCTTTCTTTGAATAAAAAATTTTCTTCCTCTAACTGTGGGTTTTGATAAAATGAATAGTGTGCTATCTAGTGTGTTGCCTCAAGAGTCTCGCAACATTTCTGATTCCAAGAACAGCTTAAAGATAACCAAAGGGGAAGATTGTTACAGGGAAAATAACCACCAAGAATGCTGGTGTGTCAGACACTGAAGACTTTCACAGAAGGAAAATAGAAACAACCCCCCTAAAAAAACACGAATAAACAAACAAACAAACAAACAAATACACAATAAAAATGATACAAGAGTGAATCTACTTGGGCAGAATGTGAATCAGGTAATCAGGCCATTTTTGTGGGGATTTATTTTGGATTTCTAGGAGGCCATATGAAAATGTAAATTCTAGATGCTCAATGTTTCTGAGTGTAACTCCAGATGGAACCAGCCTGATAGAGGTTCTATGATGTAAGCTGAGATAGGGTGATGTCACAGAGCACTGGTCAGAGTTTGCACATCTATTCCACTTGGAGACACTAGAATTCCTTGAAGCTGGGTTCAATATCTTCACAGTGGTGTGTGAATGCCAGGTCAGCTCCTGACCCATAAAGTTGTTCCAGAGGCTTTTGGTGCCTGGCCTGGTTCAGAAGACAGAATCTTGAAAACTAGGACATTTGTTTGGGGTATGTATATTTATGGAGTATCTTGGACTCTCATGGCTCCTTAAGGATATATGTTTCCCCTCCTACAGTGTGTAACTGTACATTCTAATTTCTCCCATGTTTTGGATCTAGGAGGGTGGATGGTTTAGGTTATTTGATCTCCTGAGTTTATTAACCTTGCTAACAATATCTCCTTCAGAATTCCACTAATATGCCAAAACTCCCCTTTGTCCATGTGCATTTTAGAAGATATTACTTCTAAATGGCTGATATGGCATGGACTTGTTGAGATCTTGTTGAAGTCGGAGAGGCAATGGCTTCAATAATATGCCTGGGACTGGGTCTGGAGACACAATACAGAAGGCCAGTTGTGTGCTCTGTCCCTAGGTAGATATTTGTGAAAGTAGCCACCTAGCTCAGAACATGCAAATACAAGAGAGGTATGGTGACAACTCTGGCTCATTTTTTAATTCTATTCTGCTTCATCCTTGAGGGAAACAGACATACCAACTTCCAAACTGACCTACCCATTTAAGGAAAGTTTCCTCAGCAGAGGAAAATTAGCTCAGGGCTGAAGAAATTTTTATCTGAGTATGTTATTCTGAGCTCTAGAGAATTACTTGTTAATTTCCCTATGTTCATTTCCTGGAATCCCTTGTTCGTTGGTTTATTGGTTTGTTTAATTTTATTTTGAGTTTCTCTGTGTGTAGCTATGGCTGTCAGACCAGGCTAGCCTTGATGTCACAAAGGTCAGCCTCCCACTGCCCCTTGAAATCTGGGATTAAAGATTTAGGTCATGACCATCTCCTATTAAATTTCTTTTTATTCGTTTGTTTTCTTTGTTCATTTTTTCTTATTTTGTTCTTTGTTTTGTTTGATTGTTTTTTTTTTTTTGTTTTGTTTTGTTGTTTTTGTTCTTTTTGAAACAGGAATACTCTGTATATCACTGGCTGCCCTGGATCTAACTTTGTAGACCAGGTTGGCCTCTAACTCAGAAAAATGCCAGACCCTGCCTCCTGAGTGCTGGGAATAAATGCATGCACCATAATGGCTGGCTTATGAACTTCTTATTTTGATAAAATTGACTTTAGAAGTACACACCTGACTAGCATAGCCTTCTTCACCTACCCAGAAGTTCTCTTAAAGAAGAGCATTGGTCCAGCATTCTCTCACACCCCACACCCATTACCCTTTAAGATTTCATATTTATGACAGAGGCAACAGCATTGTTTCTGGTTTAAACAGGCAAGATCTTCAAACCCAGATAATGGCCAAGTATGATGATTGAACAAAGAATGATAGTCACAAGACAGTGGACCAGGGTTGCTGTGGCCTACTACACCAGTTCTACAACCATTTAGAAGACAATACCTCTGAAGAGGCTGAGCAGGACATCCCTCAAAAAGAAGAGGAGGAGGATGCCTTCATCCCAGGCCCTGAGAATTATTGTCGGCTGCAGAATTTCTCACAGTTGGAATGAAGGTAATGAACCTGTCAGCCATTGGAAGACCATAGTTCTAGATCAACTTCCAACAAACCCTTCTCTTTATTTGCTGAAGTATGACGGTATTGACAGCGTCTATGGACAGGAGCTCCACAGTGAAGAGAGGATTTCAAATCTTAAGGTTTTGCCTCACAATGCAGTATTTCCTCAGATAAGGGATGCCCACCTCGCCAGAAGCCTGGTTGGCAGAGCGGTGTAACACAAATTTGAGGGAAAGCATGGCTCTGAGGAAAACTGGAATGGGATGGTGCTAGCCCAGGTGCCAGTCATGAAGGACTGGTTTTACATTAGCTACAAGAAGGATCCGGTCCTCTACATATATCAGCTCCTTAATGACTACGATGAAGGTAACCTTGACATCATTCTAGAGACTCCTCATTTTGAGTTGACATCACATGATAACAGTGACTTCTTAATAGGAAACTGGGTGCAATACACCAGAGAGGATGGTTCCAAAAATCTTGGAAAGGTTGTTTACCAAATTCTTGCCAATCCTTCTGTGTACTTTATCAAGTTTCATGGTGATCTCCAGATCTATGTCTATAATCTGGTGTCAAAGACTCCTTAAGGTGAAAAAATCACAAAAGTACAGGCCCATAAACTTGTAGAATAGGAAAAAAATGTTTGTTTTCCTGTGTTGTCTACTTAAGTGTCTTTGACAAACCCAGTATGATTGCCAATAAAATTTGTTTTGCTCTAAAATTTAAAACGTGTGATATGACATGCTGTGAGTGAAGACTTTGGTGGAAGAGATGGGCTATGGTGGAAGAACCCTACATATATCTGATATCACACATGGTAAAATTAATAGGACTTAGTATCTCTGCTCTGTATGGAGGAATGGAATTGGAGATGTGTAAGGAGCCGTCCTCACATTCGCCATTATAAGATGGCACTGACACCTGTGTTCTAAGTAATAAACAAACCATCTGCACATGCGCTGGGGTAGTTTCCCACCCCATGTGCTCTGCCTTTCCCGTGATGACAACTCTGGCTGATGGGCTGCAGCCAATCAGGGAGTGACACGTCCGAGGCGGAGGACAGTCCTCCATAAAAGGGAGGGGGCTCCGCCATCTCTCTCTCTCTCTGGCTCTCTTCTCCACTGGCTCCTGATGGGGTAAGCAATAAAGCTTGTGCCGCAGAAGATTCCGGTTGCCCTGAGTGTGTTCTTACCAGGGGGAACAAAAGCGGCGGGCAATAGAGATGGGATGTGGTGGAGCAGGGATCATAGCAAAAGAAAGATGTTTATTAAGTAGGGGTGAAGGATATAACATCAGTAGAATCTCTGGTATGATGTCTGAGGAAGAACAAAGTTGGTGAAAGAGTGACACATAAAACGAATTTGGCCTTGGAATATAAGGAGTAACCCATAAAAATGATCCAAACAGATTCAGCAATTAGAGAGTATCAGGTTTCATTTGAATAATGAAGTCTAGTGAAACTTGTCTCTCTTTTTATTATTTTTATCTTTTCTTATATGTGTGAGGGTAGGACATGTGCTTGTGAGTGCAGGTGACCACAGAGATATGAGTTGTTGGGTCCCCTGGAGCTGCCATTAATGGTGATTTTGAGCCTTGGATATAAATTCAAGAAACCAAATCTAGTCTTCTGGATTTAGAGTCATCTCTCTAACCCCATAAAGATATCTATGTTAAGAAATACATTATTTACATGCAGAAAAGAAACCACGATGAAGGTAAGAAAGATCAAATTGATAGTGACCTTTAAAAAGAACAATGGACACACAAAGGAGGAGAGGACACTGAGGGATAAATAAATTCAAAGAAGGAATTCTCACAAAATGAAGCAGGAGACTCACGAAGAATAGAAAGTTCATTTACATAGTCAAACTTGTGCCATATTCACATTGGCTTCTTTTGTTTCTTAACAAATAGCCAGCCAGTCATTACAGAAGGATGTGGTGTGTTTGTGTGTGTGTGTGTGTGTGTGTGTGTGTGTTTCTTAGAGTACATTTTACCAGAATAAATAGTGAATCCAAATCTAAGAGTATATATATATGAGTCTCCCTAAAACATCATAAACACCATGATTTTTTTATGATCAGTTCAAATAAGTAATTCAGAAAATAAAATGAGTATGCTGTTAGGTAAGTTCAGGTGTTGAATAGATCCTGTGTTCCTTCCCTGAGCACTCTTTGCCTCTGATGAATCCTGTGATCTTTTGGATATCTGTGATGAATGACCCAGATGACCATCAAAATCTCCCACACTGGTCTGTTCCACCTGGCTCTCCACCAAACTTATGACTATCTACATATCTGTGTGCTACTTCAACCTGTCTATGCCCTTGAAATTCCAGTCTTTTACTTGTCTGTGACCTCCTTCTCAGAAAACATAGAAGGTGTATCGAATGCATTTGTGCTGACATCTTTCCTATGCTGTTTGTCATGGGTTTCAAATGCTTTGAGGTTGCCCACTTGGTAGGTCAGTTCTCCTGAGGAGCCCCTGAGCTTCATGGGTGTCTGCCTTGGCCAAATCTGCACTCTAAGAGTGTCTCTTTGAGGGAGGCTTATCATGTACTCATTCATTGCTGTTTTTCTCTCTTGAATAATTTATATGCTGCATGACTTGAAAATACTCTCTATTGTTGATTAATTTTGATATCTGGGAGAGTTTCTGTACTAGCTGGTTGTCTTAGTTAGGGTTTCATTCATTTGAAAAGCCACCATGACCAAGGCCTCTCATAAGGGACAACATTTCATGAGGGCTTTTCAACATTTCATTACATGTTCAGAGGTTCAATCCACCATCATCAAGGCAGGAAACAGGGTTGTCTCTTGTCAGGCATGGTGGTGGAGTGTAATCTGAGAGTTATGCATCTTGATCCAATTGCAGCCAGGAGAAAAGATTTGTTTTGCATGCAGGGAGGAGGAGAGTCTCTTCCACACTGGACAGAGTTTAAAGACCCAGAATGATATGCTTCCTCCATCAAGGACACACCTACTCCATCAAGTCCACACCTCCTCATAGGCCAACTACATTCAGATTGCCACACTGGTTTCATAGCAACTTGACAAGATCTAAATTCTTTAAAGAGGAGGAGCCTCATTTGAGAAAATGCCTCCATATGATCTAACTCCCAAGCATTTACTTAATTGGTGGGAGACTGCCCAGTCCTTTGTGCATGGTGAAATCCTTGTATTGGTAGTCCTGTGCTCTTTACGAAAGCAAGATTTCAGGAGCAAGTCAAGAAGCATCACCAATCCATAGCCTATGCATGAGCTCCTGGCTCTATGATCCTGTGTTCTTTCAGGTTCTGTCCCAACTTCTTTGGTGATAAACAGCAATGTGGAAGTATAAACTATATAAAACCTTTTCTATGTAGTTTCCTCTATGGACCTGGTGTATCCTTACAACAATAGAAACAGTAAGTGGGACAGATTCTTACAGAAGCAAAATGTCCAATAGTATCACTGTCACTTATCCTATAACCACACACAATAATGTATAGACGTTTCATTTTAATTTAAAGGTAAGATGTACTCATGTACCTATATGACAGGTAATTGTTCTAGTTTTCTTCTTTCTCACCATAAAGAATATTACAATCAATAATAACTTGGGAATAAAAGGGTTAGTTGCTTACAGGTTACAGACTATCTCCTAGGAAGCCAAAAATAGGAACTTGAAGTGATAACAGGAAACACTGTTTATTGGCTTGACCCTGTCTTAGTCACTGTTCTATTGCTGTGAAGTAACACCATGTTTAAGACTATTATTAGAAAATAAAGCATTTATTTGGACGATGGGATACAGCGTCAGAACTTTGGTCAATCATCATGGCAGGGAGCACAGAACTTAAGCAATAGAGAACTATTGATTCTTAGGCAGCCTGAGAGAAAGAGAGAGAGAGAGAGAGAGAGAGAGAGAGAGAGAGAGACAGAGACAGAGACAGAGACAGAGACAGAGACAGAGACAGAGACAGAGACAGAGACAGAGACAGAGACAGAGACAGAGACAGAGACAGAGACAGAGACAGAGACAGAGACAGACAGATACCGAGAGAGGCAGATAGTGGCAGAGAGAGACAGAGAGACAGAGTGATTGAGAGACAGAGAGATTGAGAGACAGAGAAAGACAGAGAGAAAGACAGAGATAGACAGAGACACAGAGAGACACAGAGAGACACAGAGAGACAGAGAGACAGAGACTTAGACAGAGAGACAGAGACAGATACAGAGACAGGGACAGAGAGATTATGCCATTATATGGGTTCTTTAAATACAAAAGACCTCTGATTTTCCAAAAGAGCCATTTT
>NW_028227286.1:3135805-3178305 GCF_978045245.1 Mus caroli | reverse complement strand
TGTCCTGGAGCTCACTCTGAAGCCAAGGCTGGCCTTGAAATAAAAATTTCACCTACCTCTTTCTCTCAATTGTTGGGTTAAATGCATGGGCCACCATTGCTTGGTAAGTCTAAAACTATGAAATGCCAAAATTAAAATCATCAAATATAAATAAATATTCAAGAACAACAATAACAACAACTAAGAAGAACGTTGAAATATTAAAAGAAATAAATTCCCAGAATACTAAATGAAACCCAATACCCTGAAATACATTAAAAAATCCTTTAATAAAAACAGAAAGAAAAAAAAAACCCTAAAAATACATTAGAAAGGAAAAAAAAACTGTAAAACACTCTTCTAAAACCCTACAAACCATAAAACAAAACAAAACAAAACCCTAAAATTCAAAAAAAAAAAACAAAAAAAACCAAAGATGCCAAAAATGGCCCTAAAGTTTGATTCTTTCTTTCTTTTACACTCTCTTTCTCTCTTTCTCTCTTTCTTCCTTCCTTTCTTTCATTCTTCCTTCCTTTCTTTCTTTCTTTCTTTCTTTCTTTCTTTCTTTTTCTTTCTATCATTTCTCCCTTTCTCTCTTTCTTTCTTTTTTTTTTTCAAAACCAGTAAAATGAATAAATAAATAAAATTTAAAATAGAATGCTGGAAAAAAAAAACCCTAAAATTCGAAAAAAAAAAAAAAAAGAAAAGAAAAGAAAAGAAAAAATACACAAGTATTCAAAAATGTCCCTAAAATTGATCAGTTTCCGGAAGCATGGTAGAATGCTGGCAGATGTTAGAGTAGTAGTTAAGAACTACATTCTCATCCATAGGCAGAGAAAGTGACACTGAGCTTGGTGTGGGCTTTTGACTCTTCAAAGGCTACACTCAATAGGACACTTCTTCAAACAAAGCCATGTCTCCTAATCTTCTCAAATATAATAACAATCCGTGGTCACTAAAAATACAAAAATATATACATATGGGGTTCACACCATTTTTTTTTATTAGACCAGCTGCTACCAGATAGTGAGATAGATGGTAAGAATGAAATGGGTATTAGATGTAAGGTAACATGATGTATAGAAAATTATTGTAGGTTCTCAAGAAAAAAATCTAAGGGACTACTACAATGTTAAGCAAGCTGAAAAATTTAGAGTAAGACAGGGTCCCAAATATAATAAAAGTATGATATAGCAAACTTTTGCTAAAGGATTAAGTTTTCCTTGTGAAATAACTTATTTTCCTTACACTTCAATTTTATTGACAATATTATTCATTCTTAAAGAAACTGTTTTCATTATTGTTTTCTTGGTGCCATGTATGGAAATAGTCTATTGATTCAAAGAGATGATAATTCCTACAGTATAAAACACCCACATTTCATGAGAAATTTAACTGATATAAGTACAGACATCACAGGGCCTAGATAAATATACTAAAGACCTATTGTGATGGCTACTCTTGGTTGTCAACCTCTGGAGTGAACTACAATCAAGAAATTTAGAACAAACCTGTGGGATTTCTTGGGAGGGAGGGACTTGGTTTGAACCATTGAGTCAAGAAGAAACATGCTATTAATCTGGATCTTGAGGCAGGAATACACTCCTCTGCTGGAGCCTAAAAAAAGGACATGGAAAAAGAAAGCTTCTTATTCTTGCCTTCTTGCTCTTGCTTTGCTAGCAAGTGCATTCCTTCTCTGTCATTTCATCAACCCACTCCAGTATATGTGTGTGTGTGTGCTTGAACGTGTGTTTGTACGTGTGCTCGTGTGTCTGTGTGTGTATTAGGTTGTGTGTGAAGCTGTGTGTATGTGTTTGCCTATGAGTGTATGTGTGTGCATGTAACGGTATGTAAACAGAAAGAGAAGATCTTTTTCCCTAGAGAACCTTTACTAACCCACCTATAAAAATATTTTGTTAATTACAAAAGCCTCTTCTTACAGGAATGGTGGCTTTGACAGCTAAGAGAGTTCTCAAGCGGAATTTTCATATGTGAAATTTGTCCATGTTAAGAAAAGTGATAGAAAACTGTTTTCCCTGGCTTCCAGTGACATCTTCTATGGATGGTCATAACACTTTGATTCAAAGGGAAAAATGATGGTGGAATAGTGAATATTTAAAAAAAATTGCTGTTTCTTGGCAAGTAAAATCCGTAGAAAATTGATCATATTCATCAGCATATTATGAAGCTATATTTTTATGTTTACTTATTTTTTATTGGATATTTTATTTATTTACACTTCAAATGTTATCTCCTTTCCTGGTTTCCCGCCTCTCAGAAACTCTGTATCCCATCCTCTCTCCCCCTGCTCAAAAGAGGGTGTTCCTCTACTCACCCACCCACACCCACTTCCCTGATCTCAACTTTCCTCCACTGGTGCATCTATCATGCCATGAAGCTGTATTTTATATCTTCACAGTCAACATTTTCCAACTTTGAACTGGTCCCATCCATTGAATCAAGGAGGCAAGCATAAAGACCATTATGTGGTAAGTTGCAACTGTCGAGTCCTGAAGGTATTTATAGAATGTAGCTTAATTTCTGGTATTTAAATTATTCTTAATATTTAAGCCTTCAATTTGGAGAGGGATAGTTGGCCATGATTCTTAACATAGTAATGATGCCATAAACATTAATATTCCTCTAGAATAGTTCTATACATGAACTTTGGGAAAAAATATGGAGACACATAAAATCTCCCTTTTCATAGGAATAATATTAGAAGGAGGAAATAATAGACAAATAAGTACATTGTATCTAATGGGTAGTTACAAGCACAGAAATTGCCCAAAGAAAAGAAAAAAACAAATCTAAAATTTGATCTGTGTGTTTTAAATATTGGGAAAAAAATCTCAATATTAAATGCTTTCTCGATAGAAAAGAAAAATGGGGAGTATATATTTAACTGTCCACAAAAAAGAAAGAAAGAAAAAAGAAAGAAAGAAAGAAACAAACAAACAAGCAAATAAACAAAAATGGTTGACAGAAAAAAGTCCTCTGTGTGTGTGTGTGTGTGTGTGTGTGTGTGAATGTTTTCATATATGGAATAAAGGAAAAAACCAAAATGGTAAGTGATATTGTAAAATATGAAAACAAAATTTACTACATTCACACAATGGATAAAGAAGAAAATATTATTGTATGTTACAGCATCTGGAAAACAGTATTATGAGAAATAAAAGAGAAAACCAACATATTATACCATTAACTGCGTCATCCCGAAATGAGGAGTGACTGCTTAAATGGTTTACAGAACTTAGAAGATGATGGCACATTACCTAAATATTATCACTACGATGTAAATGCATTTTACATTAAAAGGGTAAATGTTATAAATAAATCTAAGTGAAGCTTTTATTTTAAAATGTTCCTTTAGAGTCCTTTGGTAAAATATACAAACCCATAGACATTCTGTTTTTCCTGTAGGATGTCTCAACTTTGTATTACTTTCCCATTTCAGTCTTATTTCAAATAGTGAAGATTAATATGAAGCACATCTAAAGTATGAAATGAAGAGTTTTTTGAACATTCAAAGAAATGTCCAGGAAAAATAAATTGTTTTTAACAAAATTCAAAGAGATGTAACATGAAAAGACAGAATCAACAACGAAAAGGCTTCCTTTTCTACCATACTATTCCTTTTGGGGGGTGTTATGAACACAAAAAGAAAGTCTATAGGCAGGCCTGCTTTTTACATTGCAAGCATCAACACCTTTTAGGGACAAATCAGACACTATCCTGGCCCCCCCGCACCCTTTCCCACCCCCACCCCACCCCCAGTTTAGGATGAGAGGCAGCTCCTGCCTTGTCTGTAGTTATAATGCTTGTTTCTATTTCGTCACGGTTGTGCAATAATTTCCCCGACTGCCTGAGGACAGCTATGCCCCCGCCATTTGTGCCTAGGCCAGTGTTTATCCAACAGTCAAATCACCTCCATCCAGCCTATATACCATGAATACTGCCAGTCTCGCTGTGAGAAAGGATAATGAAAGAGAGCAATTTCGGGAAGGGTTCAAAATCGATGCCACCAAGAACGAACATGATGCTAGTAAGATGTTCATCGGGGGACTTTCCCAAGAAATAAGCAAGCAGGTACTTCTGGAATACTTGTCTAAGTTTGGTGAAGTAATAGATTTTATTATAAAAACAGACCCAAATACCGGTCTGTCTAGGGGATTTGGATTTGTGCTTTTCAAAGACAGTGCCACAGTAGAGAAGGTGCTTCGAGTGAAAGACCACAAAGTTGATGGCAAGAAAATAAAATTTAAAAGGGCTAAAGCCCTGGAATCTCAATTCCCCAATAAAAAGATTTTTGTGGGTGGGCTGAACCTGCGGATGTCTGAAGAAAAAATAAGGGCTTACTTTGGCACATTTGGGCAGATAGAGGCTATAGAGCTTCCACGGTGTTCCGACACTCAGGAAAGAAGAGCTTTCGGCTTTATCAAATACAGGGATGAAAACCCCGTTAGAAAGGTCTTAAAAACCAGGTACCATTTCATTGGCTCCAGTCGTTGTGAAGTTAAAATGGCATACCCTAAAGAATATACAGCTAGACAGTTGAGTAAAAGAAAGACTATAGCTAAAGATAGTACAAGAAAATCAGTTCCAGCTGTGGAGTTAGAAAACAATTGGAGAGGAGGAGGCAGCCCAAGCTTCCACACTATGGCTAACACCGATGCTCAAGAAGCCAACCAAGATGCCCACAGAGCTGACTCATATACTTCTAGAGCAAACTCGGATGTACCTTTGGCAACTGTCCGTGGTTTCAGGGATACCCCCAATGCTTTCCAGTTGAACTCTAATGTTTTTGTGACAAATTCAACTGCTTTCATGGCAAGCAGTAATACTTTGAGGTCAAGCTCAAATACTGTATGGGTAAGCCATTGTGCTCTGGAGGCAAACCCAAATACCTTCTTGGCAAGCCAGTATACTCTTCCAAACACCTTAAGAATAAGCCAATACACTTTGGGAACATACGCAAATTCCTTAGGAGTGAGCCAGTATGCTTTGGCAGCGTTTTCAAATACTTTCGGGATAAACCAATATGCTTTGGGGGCAAATCAAAATGCTTTCTGGACAAACCAGTATCCTTTCGGAACATACTCAGATGCTTATGGGATAGGCCAATATGCTTCTGGAACAAGTCCAAATGCTTTTGGGGCAGGCCAGTATAGTTTGGGTACCAACTCAGATACCTGCAGGACAAACTGCTATGCTCTTGTGGCAAATCCATACAATATCTGGATAAACCAAAATGTTTTGGCGACAAACCCACATGTTTTCAGGATAAGCCAGTATGTTCCTGGGGCAAACCCAAGTGCCTTTGGGTCAAGTCAGTATTCGGTGGGAGCAACCCAAAACAGTTTTGGACCAAATCTACATAACTTCGGAGCAAATGGAAACTTTTGTGGGGCAGCTGGAAGTGGTGGAAGTACTGGAGGAGTTAATTTTTCTCAAGTATATGGCAATTTCCTGAATGTCTGGAATACACTGCCAGCTTTTCACGGCCCTGATGGTGATCATTTCTCCCTCTACAGTTATGGGGCTTATGATGCAAGATCTGCACCTAATTACAATGTGCAAATAAGCTTGTCAACACTCCCTGGGAATGGTTACCAGAGAATTTATTCAGCGTTTTGAAGCCTAACTACAAATCCTCTATCCGAGGACCATTCTGTCCAACAATAAAACATTCAGTAACTTATATGAAATGGCCCAACTACTGATTGATTGGACATTGCCACTATTTGCAGCAACTTTTGAAGTATCAATACATTTTCTATCACCTTTAACCATTGGACCTACAATAAAAAGACAAAGGCTTGAAACTAACTTGCTGAAGTTAGTTTGCTGGAAAATAAACATTGAAAACATTTATTTTTGAGTGACTGCTGTTTTGAATTGGGTTATTCTTTTGACCTTTACATGTGTTTTGCTGCAGAGAGGGAAGAGACATTTATTACTGCCCCCTTATCTTGAATTCTGTGTTGCTGTATTTGGGTTAGAGGTACTCATACAGTCCATTCAACTAGTTAATTTCAGTGAATAGAAACAAATTGCTTCTGAATACTTTCTGAAAAATATATTTTTATGTTTGTTGCATGTCCCAAATGTACACATTCTCATGATGTGAAACACAATCACTATTGCAAACGACTTTTACTTTTGTGAATTCTATTGTTAGTTAATCCAGGAATTTCCCCTTTACCTTATGACAACACAGTTTGACAAGCTTATAGTTTCCTAATTAGAACTCACAAGTTGTATTCCTTGGTCTTTATTCTGGCTCTGTTTTTACCCTTATTTTGAGACAGAGACTTATTAAGTTACATAGGCTACCCTTTAACAAGGTGACTTTGAACTTGAAATCCTTCTGCCTCAGCATTACTTGGTTTTATTTCTAAATATTCAGTGATTTTTCTCCCTCAGTCTACCTTCTATTTACAGGGATCTATTCTATGTCAGAAATTAAATTCAGGGAAACAATCCCAAGAGGATAGAATTATACCTAATTATTAAGAGAAATTTTACAAAAGATGGCTTGCCCAGCTATCTAAAATGTATCTTGGCCAGGGGCTTACAGGAGGGATAAGTGAAGTGAATTGGCCTTTGCCAATAATATGTGAGGAGGCATGCAAAGTTGAGAATAAAGACAGCACTCATCTTAGTAACACAGAATTTTCTTGTTTGGTTGGTTGGATATTTAGTTTGATATTGTGTTTGCTTGTTTGATTAAGAGTAGAAACAGGGTGTGTGCATGATTACTATGGAAAGGGTAGTAAAAAGGGCTAAAACATTCTCAGCAGCAACATAACAAACCATCAATGTGAATTCTATATATTTCAATTTTTCAAGTAAATAGTCATTGTTTTTAAAGGAAAAGTTTTAATGCTAAATATAATATCTAAATACTATCAAAAATCTGTTTCATCATGTAATCAAAACATTTACTGGGACAACAAGTCCTTGCCATATTAGCAATTTAGAACTAATATCTTCTAAAATGCACATGGACAATGGAAGTTTTGGCATATTAGTGGAATTGTGAACGAGATATTGTTAGCAAGGTTAATAAACTCATGAGATCAAATAATGTAGACCATCCATCCCCCTAGATCCCAAACATGAGAGAAATTAGAATGTGCAGTTACTCACTGAAGGAGGGAAAACATATAGCCTTAAGGAGCTATGAGAGTCCAAGTTACTCCATAAAGGTGCATACTCCACAAAAATATCCTAGTGTTCAAGATTCTGTCTTCTGAAACAGGCCAGGTACCAAAAGCCTCTGGAACGACTTTGTGGGTTAGGAGCTGACCTGGCTTTCACTCACCACTGTGAAGATACTGAACACAACTTCAAGGAATTCTAGTGTCTCCAAGTGGAATATATGTGCAAACTCTGACCAGTTCTCTGTGACATCACCCTATCTCAGCTTACATCATAGAACCCCTATCAGGCTGGTTCCTTCTGGAGTTACACTCAGAAACATTGAGCATCTCGAATTTATATTTTCATATGGCCTCCTAGAAATCCAAAATAAATAAATAAATAAATAAATAAATAAGTAAATAAATAAATAAATAAATAAATGAATAAATGAATAAATGAATGAATGAATGAATAAAAAATGAATAAACGAATAAACGAATAAATAACGAATAAATAAACGAATAAACCAATAAGCGAATATGCAAATTAGTGAATAAATAATGAATAATAAATGAATAAATGAATAAATGAATAAATGAATAAATGAACAAATGAACAAATGAACAAATGAACAAATGAACAAATGAATAAATAATAATGAATAAATGAATAATGAATATAAAATGGCCTGATTACCTGATTCACATGCTGCCCCAGTAGATTCATTCTTGCACCATTTTTATTGTGTATTTGATTTTCTTGTTTGTTTGTATGTTTTAGTTTTTTTGTTTGTTTACTTTTTGTTTTTATTTTCCTTCTGTGAAAGTCTTCGGTGTCTGGCATACCAACATACTTGGTGGTTATTTTTCCTGTACCAATCTTTCCCTTGGTTATCTTTAAGCTGTTCGTAGAATCAGAAATGTTGCCAGACTCTTGAGGCAACACACTGGATAGCACAATATTCACTTTATGAAAACCCACTGTTAGAGGAGGACAATTTTTATTCAAACAAAGCTGGAATTTAATAGGATTGAATACATTGTATTGAAGCCAATAGCAATCATGAATTATAGATTCTTTGTAAAGTGCAAGGAAATCATAGACCTTGGGTCTGCTTACAAATTTGAGATAAACTTAAAAGAAACCCGATATCTAAGAGTCACATTTTAAAGGTCTTTAAAATTTACCAGCATTTCTGGTTACAAGGTAATTCGTAGATTAAATGCAGTAAAACAGGAAGAAATAGATAATGTAATTTTACTTTTGACATATGGGTAGACAGAATTCTGGACATAGGTAAGTATGGAATTTACTTAGAAATTAGAGGGCACTTTAATTGTTCATGCCACATTGATCTTACGTGCTTAAAAAATATTTTTCAGTCCCCTCCACACATTACATCCTCTTCATAGGGGATGCCCTAACTACATAGTGGGTTAGATTCTTCCATCCATATCATCAATGTTGATTGTTATACTGTGTGAAATAGACAAGCTATGGAGGAAATATAGATGCCAGCCCCACTGGATGAATTTCTTAAAAATGAGAGAGAGAGAGAGAGAGAGAGAGAGAGAGAGAGAGAGAGAGAGAGAGAGAGAGAGAGAGAGAAGGAGAGAGGTATTTCCCCTCAAATTGTGTTAGGTGAGACAAGATAAAATCAAAATGACAATTGTCAAATTATAATTTTAATAAGGCACATTAAATAAAAGGAGATATTTTGGAAGAGTAAGGGCATCAGCAGGGGGTTCTGAGAAGATAGAAATGGAGGAGAGTGGAAAGGATGAAGATGGTTAAAGGTCCCTATTGACCTGTGCAAAGAGTCACAACAAAGCCCAGTGACTTGTACATTTAAAGCACATTGGTATTAAGTAGCTGATTCTAAATGATGGTTTGATTAAATTGGGAATTTTAGCTTCAAGATACTATTAAATTTATTTATATGTTTCTACTCTCATGTGGATGTTGCATTTTGAGCTGGATATGGGTGACAGGATATGCCAAAGTGATTAAGTTTTGTATATCAATATGCATCAAAAAAAAGCCACTCAGTGGGCTGCCATGCTTTCACAGGGAAGAAAGTAGCTAGTGATTTTAATTGTACATGAGGTAGAAAGAATAATGTCCCCACACTACTATAGATTTTCAAATATCCACCTTCATATAATGCTTCAATGTGTTTCCGCAAATGTAATTTTCTGTAGACTAATCCTCAGGTTTTAATATATTTGGAAAAATTGGACTGGGTCAGGAGGGATAGGACCTACAAATAAAAATCAATGAATAATGCTGTCATAGAAAAGGTTTAATTATGACAGGGAGTTTGTTTCTCTGTTACTAGCCCATTGGATCCCTTCTGTGATGGGAACATCCAACGAGAATTTCCTCATCTACTGATGGTGTCTTCATCTTGAATTTCCTGCCTCCTGAAAAGAAGTCATGCAAAATATGCTTCATTATATACTAAAAATCAGTGTCATTCTTTTTGTCAATACAAGATGTATGATTATGTCTCAAAATCATGAGCAACTGGGCCATAGAGGAAAAAAAAATAGGCTATTTGTGCTGACTAAAGACGGGATGAGTTCAGTGTTATCATGTGCTCTCTTCGTGAAAGAAAGCAGCATAGCAGGTGAGAATAGATCAGAGAAGTACAGCCCAGGAGGGACTCAGCCATCTGCTGTTGGCCTTGGAGATATAAAGGAACACTACATAAAGGATCCCTAGAAAGAGTGCCAGCCACTGCTTTTAGCTAGTGGAACCAGTTTTAGAATCATCATTTTCTAGATTTTAAAAGAAAACAAGATTTCTAGATTTTAAAAGAAAACAAGATTACTCTAATTTACTATGGCCATTTGATACATCAGTGATCATCAACAAGGTGTACAGTTTTGGACAGAAGTATGGGGACTCAGAAAAAGCCTGTTCTTGGAACTCCCTCTGCCTTCAAGTGAGGGAGACATCTTCCCAGCAACACTAGTAAACACTCTATATTGGTAATGGTACCCCCATCCTTTCCAGATTAGTGGTTTTCAAACCATTGGTTGAAACTCCTCTCAGGGCTCAAACAACTTTTTTAAAAGTGTCCCATATCAAATATCTTGTATATAAGATATATACATTATAATCGATGACTATAACAAAATTATAGTTTGAAGTTGAAATGAAATAACTTTATGGTTTGGGAGCTGTATTTTAAAGGATTACAATATTGGGAAAATTGAGTATTTCTATTCCTGACTACTCTAAATCATGCCTGTCAGTATCATCTGGAGGAATAACCCCCTCTATTCAATCTGGAACTCCCGGAAAAATTAATACATCACCCAAAATTATGAAAGTTAAACAGCGGATGTACCATAGTCTATAAGCAGGGCATGGTGACATATTAAGCAAATGAGGAAAAAAAAGTAAATCACTGTGACTCCATGATATTTTGCCAAATGAGAAGCAGAGGAGTAAAAGCATTACCCAAGTGGTGACATCAAGAGGAAAGCATTGTCAGAATAACTAGCAAAATTTTTAAATACATGCCCTAAAGTCTGGATTTAAATTAGGTGAGAATCTTCCAAAACAAAAGAAGTGCAGAATCTTGAAGAAGGAGTTGAGGAAACAAGAGAAAAGCAAAAGGGAATTAACCAAATAAAAACAGTCAGAAGAAGTAGGTATGAAAGACATATCTGGGTAAGATGAACAGAGAAGTGGAGGTTAGAGGAGGCAGAAGGGACTGAGATGGCTCACAGCTTAGGAACACTGGTTGCTTTTGAAGAGGAACAGGGTTCAATTTCTAGCACTCACATAGTTGTTCACAACAATCTGCAATTGTAGTTCCAGAGGATCTGATCACACACACACACACACACACACACACACACACACACACACACACACACACACACACACACACACAGACAAAGACACAGAGATACACAGACACACAGACACACACACAGACACACACACATATCCCATAGAGAAAAACTTTTAAAAATCATTTACATAACAAATAAAAAAAACACAGAAGAGCCTAATATAGAGTATTCCCATTTAAGACTACTATTCAGAAGCAGGCTGGTCTGTGTTAGTTTAATACCTTCCTGGATCATATGCTTTTTCAGAATTTTACGTTTTTTTTTTTTTTTGTTTGTTTGTTTGTTTGTTTTATTTGTTTTTTTAGGTTTGAAACACTGACCAAAACAATAAGGCAGACAATCTAAATGTACCAACATTCTTCTCCCTCTGCCTCTCCCTTTCCCTTTCTCTCTCCCTCTTTCTTTTTCTTTCTTTCTTTCTTTCTTTCTTTCTTTCTTTCTTTCTTTCTTTCTTTCTTTCTTTCTTTCTTTCTCTCTCTCTCTCTCTCTCTCTCTCTCTCTCTCTCTCTCTCTCTCTCTCTTTCTTTCTTTCTCTTTCCTCCTTCCTTCCGAATTTTATCTCTTTGTCTCTCTCTTTATTTTTTGTCTTTATTTGCTTTTTTCTTTTTTTCTATCATTTTCTCAATCTCCCCTCCTTCCTTCCTTCTTTCTTTCCTCCCTTCCTCTCACTTTCTCTCACTCTCTTCCTCTTTCATTCTTTTCTTTATTTCTTTGTTTCTTTCTGTATTACTTTCTCTCAATCTCTAAACAGATATAAATATTTCGAAATGATCCCATGCATCCTATTTGATCACACAGGACAAGGCTGAAGTTAATTAAAGCTTAAATTAAAAACCAAACACTTAAATAAAATAAAATCATTTAAAAAATAAAGAAAACACTAAAAATACAATAGAAACCTGAAAAAGAAGAAACTCTAAATCACTTTTCTAAAAATTCTACAAATCCTTTTAAAATACCATAGGAATCTAAAATGAATACACAAGAAGCCGAAATATCCCTAAAACCTTTGCTTATTTATTTATTTATTTATTTATTTATTTATTTATTTATTTATTCATTCATTCATTCACTCATTTATTTATTTTAAATTTATTTTGTATATTTTGTAAATTCTCTCTTTCTCCCTATGTTTCTGTCTCTGAATCTTTCTCTCTTTATCCCTTCCTCTATCTCTGTCTCATCTCTCTCTGTCTCTGTCTCTTTCTTTCTTTCTTTCTTTCTTTCTTTCTTTCTTTCTTTCTTTCTCTCTCTCATCCTTCCTTCCTTCTTTCCTTCCTTCCTTCCTTCCTTCCTTCCTTCCTTCCTTCCTTCCTTCCTTCCTTCCTTCCTTCCATCCATCCTCTCTCTCTCTCCCTCTCTTTCTTTTTTCTTTTTCTTTCCTTTAATTTTTGTTTTTTTTTCTAATTCTCTCTCTCTCTCTCTCTCTCTCTCTCTCTCTCTCTCTCTCTCTCTCTCTCTCTCTCTCTCTCTCTCTCTCTCCTCTCTCTCTCTCTGTTAATTATTTTTTGAGTTTTTTTGATTTGGTTTTTCTGTGTATCTCTTATTGCCCTCTGCTTCCTGTAGAGACCATGCTGAACTCTGATTAAAAAAATCATTTACATCTGCCTCTCAATAGTTGGAATTAAAGGCATGTTCAACACAGTCTGGCAAAACCAAAACAATGAAACACCAAAGATAAAACCCTAATTTTTTTTTTGGAAAAAAGAGAACAACAAAAATTACAACAACAACAAAAAAACTACAAGAAATACAGTACAATACTTCAAAAAATGAAATCAGTTAAAGCATAAATTAAAACCGAAACCCTAAAGTATACTAACATAATTAGCAAAAACAAACAAAACAAAACAGAACAAAAAAAAAAATACATTAGAATCTCGAAACCAGAAACTCTAAATTACTATACTAAAGTCCCTAAAAAATTTGAAATACCCTAGAAATCTGAAAAGAATACACAAGAAGCCGAAACATGCCTAAGATATTATTTATTTATTTATTTATTTATTTATTTATTTATTTATTTATTTATTTATATTCATAATTATTTATTTAATAAATTTTGACTTTCTCTCTTTCTCTCTTTCTTTCTCTTTCACCCCTCTTCCTAACTTTATCTCTCTGTCTCTTTATTTCTTGTCTTTATTTGTTTTTTTACCTTTTTTCTATCTTTTCCTCACTCTCCCTTCCTTCATTCTTCCTTCCTTCCTTCCTTCCTTCCTTCCTTCCTTCCTTCCTTCCTTCCTTCCTTCCTTCCTTCCTTCCATCCTATCATTATCTCTCACTCTCTCTGTCTTTCTTTCTTTTTTTTAGTTCTTTGGTTTTTTTCTATATTACTTTCTCTCTCTGTCACAAAGATATAAATATTTCGAATTGATCCCATGCATCTTATCTTATCACCTAGGAAAAGGCTAAAGTCAATTAAACCTTAATTTAAAACCCAAACACTTAAATACACTAAAATCATTAAAAAAAAAGAAAGAAAACACTAAAAATACATTAGAAGCCTGAAAATCAAGAAACTCTAAATCTCTATTCTAAAAACTCTACAAATCTTTTTAAAATACCATACAAATCAAAAAAGAATACACATGAACCTATAATATCCTTAAAACGTTTGTTTGTTTGTTTTTTTGTTTTAAATTAATTTTGTAAATTTTATAAATTTTGTCTTTTTCCCTATGTTTTTTTCTGTCTCTTTCTCTCTTTCTCCCTTCCTCTCTTTGTTTATTTCTTCCTTTCTCTCTCTCTTCGATCATTCCTTCCTTCCTTGCTTCCTTTCTTCCCTCCTTCCTTCCTTCCTTCCTTCTTTCCTATATCTCTCCCTCTTTTTCTTATTTTTTTCTTTTTCTTTCCTTGTTTGTTTTTTTCTTTCTAAATTTCTTCTCTTTCTCTCTCTCTCTCTCTCTCTCTCTCTCTCTCTCTCTCTCTCTCTCTGACCTTCTCTCTCTCTCTCTCTCTCTCTCTCTCTCTCTCTGACCTTCTCTCTCTCTCTCTCTCTCTGTGTGTCTCTCTCTCTCTCTCTGACCTTATCTCTCTCTCTCTCTCTGTGTCTCTCTCTATCTGTGTCTCTTTCTCCCTCTGTTTTTTTTTTTTTTTTTGAGGTTTTTAGATTGGGTTTTTCTGTGTATCTCTTACTGTCCTCCAGCATCCTAAAGAGACCATGCTGAACTCAAAGTAAAAAAAAAAAAAAAAAAAAAAAATCACTTACATCTGCCTCTCAATAGTTTGAATTAAAGGCATGGTCAACACTGCCTGGCAAAACCAAAACAATGAAACCCTAAATATAAAACCCTAAATTTTTTTTGGAAAAAAGAGAACAACAAAAATTACAACAACAACAACAAAACTAGAAGAAATACCGTAAAATGCATTAAAAGATGAAATCACTTAAAGCATAAATTAAAATCGAAACCCTAAAATACAGTAACATCATTAAAAAAACAAAACAAAACAAAACAGAACAAAAAAAAAATCATTAGAAGCCTGAAAAACAAGAAAATCTGAATCACTATACTAAAGACTCTACAAAACTTTTGAAATACTCTAGAAATCTGTAAAGAATACACAATAAGCCAAAATATGCCTAAGATATCTATTTATTTATTTATTTATTTATTTATGATTACTAATTTATTTAATAAATTCTGTCTTTCTTTCTTTCTCTCTCCCTTTCTTTCTTTCTTTCTTTCTTTCTTTCTTTCTTTCTTTCTTTCTTTCTTTCCTTCCTTCCTTCCTTCCTTCCTTCCTTCCTTCCTTCCTTCCTTCCTTCTTTCTTTCTTTCTTTCTTTCTTTCTTTCTTTCTTTCTTTCTTTCTTTCTGTTTCCTACTTCCTTCCTAACTTTATCTCTTCGTCTCTCTTTTTCTTTATTTTTTGTCTTTATTTATTTTTTCTATCATTTTTCTCACTCTACCCTCTTTCCTTCATTCTTTCTTTCCTTCCTTCATCTTTCCTTCAATCCTTCCTACCTTCCTTATTTCCTCCCTTCCTCTCACTCTCTCTCTTTCATTCTTTTTCTTTATTTCTTTGTTTCTATCTGTATTACTTTCTTTCTATCTATTAACAGATATAAATAAATCGAAATAATCCCATGCATCCTATCTGATCACCCAGGACAAGGCTGATGTCAATTAAAGCTTTAATTAAAAACCAAAACTTAAATACACTAAAATCATTTAAAGAAAACACTAAAAATACAATAGAATCCTGAAAATCAAGAAACTCTAAATCACTTTTCTAAAAACTCTACAAATCCTTTTAAAATACCATAGAAATCTAAAAAGAATACACATGTAGCCGAAATTTGCCTAAAATATTTATTTATTTGTTTATCTATTTATCTATTCATTTATTTATTTGTTTGTGTGTTTGTTTGTTTTAAATTATTTTTTTATATATTATAAATTCTGTCTTTCTCCCTATGTTTCCATCTCTGAATCTTTCTCCTTTTCTCTTTCTTTCTTTCTTTCTTTCTTTCTTTCTTTCTTTCTTTCTTTCTTTCTTTCTTCTTCCTTCCTTCCTTCCTTCCTTTCCTTCTTTCTTTCTTTCTTTCTTTCTCTCTCTCTTTCTTTCTATCTTTCTTTCTTTCTATCTCTTCCATCCTTCCTTTCATTCTTTCTCCCTTCCTTCCTTCCTTCCTTCCTTCCTTCCTTCCTTCCTTCCTTCCTTCCATTCTTCCTTCCTTTCTTCCTACTTTCCTTCCTCTATCTCTCTCTTTCTTTTTTCTTTTTCTTTCCTTGTTTGTTTTTTTCTTTCTAACTTTCTATCTCTCTCTCTCACTCAGTCTCTCTCACTTTCTCTCACTCTCTATTTCTCTCTCTGACTCTCTCTCCCTCTGTTTATTAATTTTTTTTGAGTTTTTTATATGGGTTTTTCTTTGTATATCTTACTGTTCTCCAGCTTCCTGCAAAATCATTAAAGTTCATTTTTAAAAAAAACAGAAAAAACTAAAAATAAAATAGAAGCCTAAAAAACTAGAAACTCTAAATCACTTTTCAAAAACTCTACAAATCCTTTTATAATACCATAGAAATCTAAAACGAATACACATAAAGCTGAAATATCCCTAAAACGTTTATTCATTCATTTATTTATTTATTTTTAATTAATTTTGTATATTTCATAAATTCTGTCTTTCTCCATATGTTTCCATCTCTGAATCGTTCCCTCTTTCTCCCTTTCCCTCTCTTATTTTCTTTCTTTCTTTCTTTCTTTCTTTCTTTCTTTCTTTCTTTCTTTCTTCCTTCCTTCCTTCCTTCTTTCCTTCTTTCTTTCTTTCTTTCTTTCTTTCTTTCTTTCTTTCTTTCTTTCTTTCTTTCTTTCTTTCTTTCTGTTTCCTCCTTCCTTCCTAACTTTATCTCTCTGTCTCTCTTTTTCTTTATGTTTTGCCTTTATTTGTTTTTTCTTTTTTTATCTATCAATTTCTCACTCTCCTCTCCTTCCTTCCTTCTTTCCTTCCTTCCTCTCACTCTCTCTCACTCTCTCACTTTCAATCTTTTTCTTTCTTTCTTTCTTTCTTTCTTTCAATATTACTTTCTTTCCATTTCTTATCAGATATAAATATATCAAAATAATCACATGCATCTGACCTGAACACCCAAGACAAGGCTGATGTCCATTAAAGCTTAAATTAAAAACCCAAACTTAAATACACTAAAATCATTAAAAGAAAAAAAAATAAAGAAAACACTAAAAATACAATAGAAGCCTGTAAATCAGAATGTGTCCACTCGTAAGTTGGGTCGACCCAATGAATGGCCACACATCCATATGCATTTAAGCGGCAATAATTCAACTTATTGGGCTTTCAAACAAACATAAGTATGAAGTAGATGGGGTTGAATTGATGAGTACATATGGGTATTGGGAAATACTGGGAAATGAAAAGTAGATGTGATCATCCTTCATTGTATTCCTATATGAAATTATCAAAAATAAAGAAAAAACATTAAAAATGAGTTGTTTGTTTCTAAACACACTAAGTACATAAAGGTCATTTTTAATACTTATAAATATGAATTTCTGCCCTTTCCAATTTATAACCCCTATGACAATCCTGAGTGCACTATTTACTTATTCTCATGCATTAAATTATTCTTAATTTTAGTGACATAAGCTCATAATTGCTGTCATATCCCAAAGCAAGTAGAACAAAGCTCTGAGTTCAAGTTTCTGAGTGTTCTACTTTTGGCCTTCACAGAGCCTGTTGTTAATCTAATATTTTAATTATAAAGATCCTTCTTTTTGATAGCCTTTTCATGGTAGCCTCTGACTTTTTACAAATTGTTAGGCTGTCTCACTAATTACACACTGACTTGTTGCTTCTGTCTGTTTTCTGTGTGTCAGACTTGCCACAGAATATCGTAAAACGTGGGTCTTTCTTTGACTTTCACTTCTATGAACAGATAACATGACCAAGGTACTCTTATAAGGACAACATTTAGTTGGAGCTGCTTACTGTTTCAGAGACTTAGTACATTACATCAAGAAGTGAGCATGGCGGTGTCTGGGCAGTCTTGGTTTAGGAGGAGCTGAGAGTTCTACAACTTCATCTGAAGGCTGCTTGCAGAATATTGACTTACAGTCCTCTAGGATAAGGGTCTTAAAGCCTACACCCACAGTGACACAGCTAATCCAAAAAGACCACACCTACTTCTAATAGTGCCACTCCCTGAGATGAGCATGTACAAACCATCACAACATGAAGTTCATTTCATAGAGCTGAGCAAGTAAAAAGGCCTCAGTAACAGCTAAAGGGAGTGGAATTCCCAGTGTTTTGCAACCCAATCATTTTGTTTTATTTTGCTCATTAGAAACAAATTATTATGTTCAGTCTATACTCCTATATAAAGGATGTGACACTAATATGTAGTCCTGTGGTCACTGGGACTTATACATGAACCTGTGTATTATATTTAGTAATCATCTTTAATTAAAAAGTATATGCTTATGTTAATTATATTTAATAGATATTTTTGATCACTTACCTCCTAGAAGGATAGAAAAAAGGTAGAGATACTGAACTATTTGTTAACAATCTAAGGGTTATTGAAGTATTTATTTATGGACAGCACTGTTAAAAACATCATTTGAACTTAGTCACATAACCTCTAAACTAATTAAAAATATATGATATTAATACAATTTGCTTAAACATTACCTGATTCAGATGCTTAGATAAAAAGCATGGAGCACAGATTCCAAACACATAGTCTAATCCTCTACATATCATCCAATTCTTGGCAACAACAAGTAAACCACAAATGTCCCACCCAAGTTTTGCTACCCATATGCTTGGGACACTGACAATTAGTGGTTCCTAGATCCTTAGCACACATCCCAAACTTCCTTTGTCATCCTTTAGCTCTGAGTACTGACAGATAAGGAGTCACCAGACCCTGATACTGGGCCTGAATTTCCCCAAGATCCAGGTGTGGACCAAGCCACAATGCACAAATGATTGGATCCCTGTTTCAAATTGCACTCTAAAACTAACTCCAGATGTGGAAGTCAAAGCACAGAAAGAAAGAAAAGAAGAGCAGAAAGATACTATACCTCTCGTAAAAGTTACAAACCACATCATGATGCCCCCAGTGAAAATAACCTTGAAAACCTACCAGAAACATTTTAAATAAATAGTAAATCATGTTCAGATGACAAGAATATATTCCAGGATAATAAAAGGAGTTGATTACTTAGTACTTACCTTTGAAATGTGTTCAACCCAAGTTATAAAGCCTTTAGAGGGGGACCATGGAAGACAAAGTGTTGTAACACTTTTAGGTAGTAAGCTGATTATTTTCAAGTACAGCATTGACAGTTTATGGAAAATGTTTCTAAAGCTTATGATCCATGCAGGATTGGGGATATTTAAACTCTCCAGTATTTTATCGGTATAATAATTTCAATAAAAATAGGAAGAGATGAGGTAACACTTCATTTTCTACATATGAATGTCAAAGAATATTCTAGGACTTTCTAAAGAAACATGACCCTGGAAATGATAGATGTGACTATCTAGTTCACTTTCATTAAAATAAGGATTACAGAAAATAAATGATCAATCTATTTTTAAATTACCACTATTAGTCAATTATACTTTATGTTAAAATTGCATAGTACATTAAATGGCTATTCAATGAATGTTAGTTTTTATGCTAATTCTTGATAAAACTTACAATAAACATAATATATAACATACTGGGATTCTTGATAATATTAATAATATTTATATGCTCTAAAACCTAAATTTATTTAACATTGTATTTGCTTAAAAGTACCACGTTTATTAACATCATAAATGGAAATAAAGTTATGTTAAGATTAATTTGCATCTATACAATTTAACTATGCTCAAAATTCATCTAATTGAATAATAGCATTTTTCGAAAATTATACTCTTATTTTAAATAAGATACTTTTAACTTAGAATACAAAATCAATAATATTTTTTGAAAAACAACAGAAATACTTGTTTTGTAATATAACTAGAGAAATACTTTTTAAAAATCTCGTTCAAATAGACTAATATTATACAAGCAATACAATCTTCAAAATTTGTTAGAAGAAAAATTATATAGGTGTTTAAGTTTTTCAGCATGTATTTTGAAAATGGTTTATGGCTTCTCTTGTAAAGTTTATAAAAACTGTAATTGAAATTGTGTAATAAATTTACTTGTCTATTGATCTAGCAGACACTATTTCACTATAAAAAATCTTCTTTACATTCAGAACCAGCCTTGAGCAGCCAGGATAGGAGAATATTGTGGCCAGTCATGTTTTGAAGACATGCGAGGAGCCTTATTTGTGCATTGTAATCCTCCTGAGAATTACCCAGATACTCCATTTGATTCTACACCAGGAAAGTATAAGATAATGGAAGCAGTAATAAAAAATTACCCAGATGGGCATAAAGCAGTTCTGCTGCCTGTCCTGGATCTACCACAAAGGCAGAATAGAAGGTTTTTCCTCTCTGCTTTGAACAAGGTGCCAGAAGTTTTAGAACTACCTCTTATGAGAGTATGCAAAGTAAAAACTTTTTATACAATGTATAATCAAAAGCCAGTTTCATGTATGTACTAGTATCTTTGCATGCTTGAGATTCTGAGAGACTGGAGACCCTTCAGAGAATGCTTAGAACAAAAGGTAGATGCACTACACCTGAAAAACTATTCACTGTTATGGAAGGTGAATACTTCAGGATGTGTAAATGCACCAATGATTCAAATAAATGACAACTTCTATGAGGATCTAACAACCAAGGTTATTGAAGATAATACTAATGAACTCAGAACTGGGAAAGTTCCAAAGTCTGGGCCAAGAAGTGTCTGGTTCTATTGTGAGCCATCTGGAGGCATTCCTTCTTTGACTGAACCACCCAAACAACCTAGCATTGGTGTAGAAGAAAGACTTTAACTTATATTCACTGTAGAGATGTCACTGGAGAAATAAAATATGAAATTATTTACATTTTTTTAAAAATCCTCTTTATTTTCCTAGTACTTCCAGTTATGCATTTTGCTTGGTGAATTCTTTTCCTTTAATAATTGGTTTTCATGATCTGCTATGATAGAGTATTATCACCAATTGGTGCTTTAAAAGGAACAGTAGTGAAAGCCATTACACAGGGTCAGAGCATTAGTGATTCACTGATAGAATATAACAGAAAGACCCTGATGGCAGATAAAAATATACAGCTTTTATTTCATTTTATTATTAAGAGCCACTGAATTTAAAATGGGAAAAAAGTCAGCCACATATTACTCATTATAGCTCAAATAAATTAAAGTGCTAATTTTATATTTCTCTAATCACATATTCATTCAATATTGTTCTCATTTGCTGCCTTCCAAGACTGGCATTTATAATTTGACTATTCATCAGAAATATGTAAGGCTTTTACAAGAAAAAAATCCCTTTTCATTGTAAATGAATCTATAAAATAATAATACCTAGTTTCCTGAAACACTTAGACTATAAAGAAAAAATTTTAGATGGTAAAACTTATAAAATTATGTATTAAATTGAAATGAGAATATGGAACCTTGCACAAGGGCATCTTCCTGAAGTAGCAATGAATTTGAGCCATGTGATAAGATCCAGGAGTGATATGATAATTCAGACAAATTAAAGAAGTAGGTTAAAGTCCAGTCCATTTGCTAACAATTGTGAGCAAGGCTGGAAAAGAAATGCAGAAGTTTTCAGGTAGAATACCAGAGGAAGTGATCTCTTCAGTGTTCTATCTCTGTGAAGAAAAACATTCAAGAGTGATTTGCTTACAGTCCACTGTCATTATGGAGGGTAGCCTGGTGGCATGCAGACACAGGTGCTGGTGAAGTCACTGAGGATTCTATTACTGGATTCACAGGGACCAGCAAGAATAAGACACTGGCACTGATCTGACATTCTTTCACCGACAAGGTCATATTTCCTCCTACAAGGCCTCACCTACTAGTACAAGGCCACATCTTCTAATTTCTCTGAAGTAGTGCCATTCCCTTATGACCAAGCACTGGAATACATGAGCCCACAGGTGTCATTCTTTTCTTTTTTTTTTTTTTTTTTTTGGTTTTTCGAGACAGGTGTCATTCTTATTCAAACCACTGCAGAAAGCAAAATTAGAAATCCACTGAAGTATAATTGTTGCTTTGTTCGTAATTAAAATTATTTTCAGGACACCATGTAAATAGTGAGAGCTATGCTTTATCCAAGTTGAACTGCTCTTGTCTGTAGTTACCATTAATATGACTTTGAATAGTTTATTTTTTGGTATATATTCTTTAGTAATTTAAATATTAAATAGGGTTGGAAGGAAGGCACAGTGATTAAAGGTGCTTGCTGCTAATCCTGGAGTACTGCACTTGATCCCTGGATGCTACAATCTATACGCTAGAATGGAATCACAAATTTTCCTCTGACTTCTGCATAAGCACAACCCACATGCACTGAATAACAATGTAAAACTAAATTAATAATTAGTTAAATGTAAAGTTAAATTAATTAACTTACTTTTTAAAGAAGGGATACGGAGAAGACCCATTAGTGACTCATGCATTATGCTAATTTAGGGTACCAAGTTCTGTTCAGTGCACCTATATCAGGCAGCTCACAACATTGGATAAGTACATCTCTAGCTGTTGGGAGTCTTAATTTTGACTTCTAGATCCATTGTCAATATCACCTGCATATATCAACATTCTAACATATATATTTTGTTGAAACTATGTTTTAAATCTTTACAGACAGAAATAAAGTTTATATTAATGACCCAAAATTATATTGTAGCATAAATTAAGGATACAAATTCTAAGTTAACAGAATGTTGAATTTAGTAATTTCATTAACATATGAGAGAAGTGTTTTACTAGGACAATATTCTCTGTTGTATTTAAGTTCTGTTTTAAAGTTGTATAAATAGTATATATTTTATGTGCCCTTTGTGGACAGGCATTTTGAATCCCATGTACCTATAGTTCACTCATGATATAGTTATCTGTAACTTTGTATAAGTGCATGTGTGTGTGTATGTGTGTGTGTATGTATATATGTATATATATATATATATATATATATATATATGTGTGTGTGTGTGTGTGTGTGTGTGTGTATATAATGCATGTATATGTATGTATATGTATATATAATGTATATGTATATATACGGCATAGAAATATAATTCATTCTCTCTGATTAATAAATTTTATTTTTCATGCTTTATTATATGTGTTTGGGTGGGTTTGCCCACACATGTATCTGGGCATTGTGTGTGTATGTGCTGTTTCTGGATACAACAAGAGGAATCAGATCTCTTCAAACTGGAGTTACAGGAAGTTCTTACTTGCCATATGGGTGTTGGGATTAGAAGAGAGCTCTTGCAGGAGAAGCAATTGCTCTTAACTGCAGAAGCATATCTCCATTCGCAGGAGAGATAACATAGAGTCGTTTCTAGTTAAATGTCTTATAAATAGAGTTGTTAGAAATTCACTCATGAATATTTTTAATTAAAATGTGGATTTATTATGCATATAATGAAGTCGATTATCATCTTATAAAAATTATAAAACCACATTTTGAAATGTCTATTGTCTATCAGAAATGCAGGAAGGTTTCAGTTTCTTTATAAAATGTTATTGTTCGAAAGTACAATGTTTTCCTTATCTCAATCTTACAAGTTGATATTTTAAATTACAATAATTTTAAATATAATAATTTATATACTACATACTGATTACCTTATTAAACATTAACTATGTTTTTAGAGTACAAAATAACTGAGTTTGTTTCACTCATAAAGACAGATTTATTGATTTACAAACACCATTTAGTAGATGTCTACATAATACAGGATAAACTTTTTATTTCAAAATTTGTACCTTCATCTTGTCTGTAAAGATATTTTTATAAATTAGGTGATTTTTTAAACTTTAATATATAAAACATGATATTTCTTGTAAAATCATTTTAAGTTCACATCAAGGCTTATGCTTTGTCAGGGTTACGTATTTTCTCTTTATTTTGTGCTAACAGCCATACCTGACATATACATTCATGTTCTTTAATACATAACTATCCTCTTGAATGTCAGTAATTCTAAAGCTTGTAGATTGTTATATTCATATGATTATTTTGAATTATTTTTAAGTGTAACTTAAATATTTAATAAAGCAATTGTTTTTTAATGGTTCTATACTCTACAAAAGTATCTTCAGCATGTAATAGAATGTATATTTTTACAACACAAAACATCCTTTGTTTCATTATTTCTCCAATAATTCAATTCAAAGTGTTGTTTTTCACATTATTTGTTTCCTTTTAAGGGACTGTGATTAGGCACTGAAGTACTTCAGAAAACTTTTGATTCTACCCATGATTTCACACTCTGTTATATGAAATGTATACTGATTGATTCACAGTCTCAGTAGCTTCTGGCTTTCAGCGTTTTTGTGCATGTTTAATTACATATTTTAAGAGGATATGTTAACCAGTTGCCAAATTCAGAACCCTTACATAATATAGAAGGACGTTTTTCTTTTTCTTTTCTTTTTTCTTTTTTTTTTTCTTTTTTTGAAATAATAGTTTATTTAGTCATTTTAAACTGGTTATACTTAAGCTGCAGTTACACAGTATAGTTTAAAAGCCTGTCATTTGCTACATTATAATGATGTCTTCGAACTTAATTATTCATATACTCATACATTTTATAGTTGAATGAACTTTAAATATTATGTGGTATCAATAGCTTATTTAATTCTACCTAATTGAAAAAAGGATCAAGAGAAGAATCTGCTGTGCTCAAAAATCTTTTTTTCAGATTCTAAGTTTATCACTGATGAAGCTATTTTGCTGGTGTTTGTTATTATGTTGTTATAACAAACATTTACTAATTTAATGAATATGATTGTCTCTGAAATTTTCTCGTGGACAGTAGATTCATTGTTGCTAATTGCCATTTAAGCTTGATTCTGTCCAATCTAGGGTCCCTGCATTATTCTCCCTCTTTATTACCGAAGCTAACAATATCCTTCCAAGAAATCTCAGTGCAACATGTATCACTGAATTTATGCAGAACATTTTATTTCTGCTTGATGTCACTGACATTCTGCAAGATTCCAGTGACCTGTATTAATTCTCCAGAGTAGCCTGTGTGAATGAAGAAATGGCTGTTCATTCAATGCCTCAATTAAACAAACATACAAACAAACAAAACAAAACACAAAACCTTGTCTCCTTAAGTACCTATACACAAAATTTTGGTAGTAGTGAAGATTTCTTATCAATGCACTTCCATTACAGCCCTGGAAACTGTCAAGTTAACCCATCTTCCTGCCGTATTCGAGAATGTTCTAAATTCTGGACTGCACTCCTTGGTACATCTAAAAATTGCTGCTCCTCATAATTAAACAAAGAAGTACAGTTAAATTTTCAATATGTGTTTATATTCCAGTACTCTCCACCTTATTATACAGCTCCCATTTTTATTGCAGTTAGCTATTGCTCTCAGAATTGCTTTTCTGTTTTTTTCTTGTTGTTGTTGTTTCTTCTGCAATACATACTACTTCTCTATATCTCTACATTTTTCTTGTCTTTTTGTATATTTCCTCAATAAAAGTACCCAAATTCTTAAGAAAAACTGCCATTAGCAAGAACTTTATTGAGGATTTTTGCATCAATATTCATAAGGGATATTGGTCTGAAGTTTTCTATCTTTGTTGGGTCTTTTTGTGGTTTAGGTATCAGAGTGATTGTGGCTTCATAGAATGAGTTGGGTAGAGTACCTTCTGTTTCTATTTTGTGGAATAGTTTGTGAAGAACTGGGATTAGATCTTCTTTGAAGGTCTGATAGAACTCTGCACTAAACCCATCTGGTCCTGGGCTTTTTTTAGTTGGGAGACTATTAATGACTGCTTCTATTTCTTTGGGGGATATAGGGCTGTTTAGATCATTAACCTGATCTTGATTCAACTTTGGTACCTGGTATCTGTCTAGGAACTTCTCCATTTCATCCAGGTTCTCCAGTTTTGTTGAGTATAGCCTTTGGTAGAAGGATCTGATGGTGTTTTGGATGTCTTCAGGATCTGTTGTTATGTCTCCTATTTCATTTCTGATTTTGTTAATTAGGATGCTGTCCCTGTGCCCTCTAGTGAGTCTGGCTAAGGGTTTATCTATCTTGTTGATTTTCTCAAAGAACCAGCCCCTTGATTGGTTGATTCTTTGAATAGTTTTTCTTGTTTCCACTTGGTTGATTTCACCCCTGAGTTTGATTATTTCCTGCCGTCTACTCCTCTTGGGTGAATTTGCTTCCTTTTGTTCTAGTGCTTTTAGGTGTGTTGTCAAGCTGCTAATGTGTGCTCTCTCTAGTTTCCTTTTGGAGGCACTCAGAGCTATGAGTTTTCCTCTTAGAAATGCTTTCATTGCGTCCCATAAGTTTGTGCTGTAAGATTGAGAATTGACAAGTGGGACCTCATGAAACTACAAAGCTTCTGCAAGGCTAAAGACACCATCAATAAGACAAAAAAAACACCAACAGATTGTGCTTCACCTACCGTAAATCAGATCAGGGACTAATATCCAATATATATAAAGAACTCAAGAAGGTGGACTCCAGAAAGTCAAATAACCCCATTAAAAAATGGGGCTCAGAACTAAACAAAGAATTCTCACCTGAGGAATACCGAATGGCAGAGAAACACCTGAAAAAATGTTCAACATCCTTAATCATCAGGGAAATGCAAATCAAAACAACCCTGAGATTCCACCTCACACCAGTCAGAAAGGCTAAGATCAAAAATTCAGGTGACAGCAGATGCTGGCGAGGATGTGGAGAAAGAGGAACACTCCTCCATTGTTGGTGGGATTGCAAGCTTGTACAACCACTCTGGAAATCATTCTGGCGGTTCCTCAGAAAATTGGACATAGTACTACCGGAGGATCCAGCAATACCTCTCCTGGGCATATATCCAGAAGATGTCCCAACCGGTAAAAAGGACACATGCTCCACTATGTTCATAGCAGCCCTATTTATAATAGCTAGAAGCTGGAAAGAACCCAGATGTCCCTCAACAGAAGAATGGATACAGAAATTATGGTACATTTACACAATGGAGTACTACTCAGCTATTAAAAAGAATGAATTTATGAAATTCCTAGCCAAATGGATGGACCTGGAGGGCATCATCTTGAGTGAAGTAACACAATCACAAAAGAACTCACACAATATGTATTCACTGATAAGTGGATATTAGGCCAAAACTTAGGATACCCAAGATATAAGATACAATTTGCTAAACGCATGAAACTCAAGAAGAATGAAGACCAAAGTGTGGACACTGTGCACCTTCTTAGAATTGGGAACAAAACACCCAGGGAAGGAGTTACAGAGACAAAGTTCGTAGCTGTGATGAAAGGATGGACCATTTAGAGACCAGGGATCCATCCCATAATCAGCTTCTAAACGCTGACACCATTGCATACACTAGCAAGATTTTGCTGAAAGGACCCAAATATAGCTGTCTCTTGTGAGACGATGCCGGGGCCTAGCAAACACAGGAGTTCACAGTCAGCTATTGGATGTATCACAGGGCTCCCAATGGACAAGCTAGAGAAAGTACCCAAGGAGCTAAAGGGATCTGCAACCCTATTGTTGGAACAACATGATGTACTAACCAGAACCCCGGAGCTCTTGTCTCTAGCTGCATATGTATCGAAAGATGGCCTAGTCGGCCATCAATGGAAGGAGAAGCCCATTGGACTTGCAAACTTTACATGCCCCAATATAGGGGAATGCCAGGGCCAAAAGAACGGGAATGGGTGGGTAGGGAAGTGGGGGGCGCTATGGGGGACTTTTGGGATAGCATTGGAAAAGTAATTGAGGAAAATATCTAATAAAAATATTAAAAATATTAAAAATCAAAAAAAAAAAGAAAAACTGACATATTTTATTTGTTCTTTCATTCTTAGTATGTTCTGAATTACACCAATTACATACAATAATGATATCTAAAGGGTTGTAGCAAAGTACATTTTAGATGGTAACTACTGTTTACCCTCATCAGTCACTCAAGTCATCCATGATGTAACTCAGTATCTTTTACAATCATCATCACCATGTGCTACACACATGCTTACCCAGTTCAGAGGGATTGAACAGGTATCTCTGATTTTTAGGAACATTTGGAAGTGTATATTGCAACTTGTGGCAGAGGATGATCCTGGTAATATTTAATTAACTGATACTCTATTAAGGTCTCCACAGTACAATCTGCCAATAGCATCGGAAATGACTTTATTTTTACTTCATTTTGTTTCTGTTGAAGAGCTGAGACAAAGGATGGACCATCTAGAGACTGCCATATCCGGGGATCCATCCCATAATCAGCCTCCAAACGCTGACACCATTGCATACACTAGCAAGATTTTGCTGAAAGGACCCAGATATAGCTGTGTCTTGAGAGACTATACCGGGGCCTAGCAAACACAGAAGTGGATGCTCTCAGTCAGCTATTGGATGGATCACAGGGCCGCCAATGAAGGAGCTAGAGAAAGTACCCAAGGAGCTAAAGGGATCTGCAACCCTATAGGCGGAACAGTAATATGAACTACCCAGTACCCCCCAGGAGCTCGTGTCTCTACCTGCATGTGTAGCAGAAGATGGCCTAGTGGGCCATCAGTGGAAAGAGAGGCCCATTGGTTGTGCAAACTTTATCTACCTCAGTACAGGGGAACGCCAGGGCCAAGAAGTGGGAGTGAGTGGGTGAGGAAGAGGTGGGGGAGTGGGTGGAGGACTTTTGGGATAGCATTGGAAATGTAAATGAAATAAATACCTAATTAAAAAAAAAAGAAATCTTCCAATACTTGAAAAGAACAACTTAGTCTTTCTTTTCTCTCTTCTTTCCAAAAAAAGTTATCGTTATACTTTAGAAACTAATGAGCATGTGAAATATATCAGTGTGGATAATAAAAATAAAGACCTCAGAACTGACAAAACATTTCTTAAAGAGATGTACAATGCTAGAGAATCATGCCAGAGGATGAGGGTGTCATGGAGACTTTTTGTGTAACTCTTGACCCCTCCCTTACCATCCAAACTCATTACCCAGGAGAGAACCTGATTATAATACATCAACTCTTGAGTTCACACTATAGCACTCTCCATACACACAGAAAATTGAACACAAAATTCAAAGTCAAACACAAATTCGATTTAGAGAAGTTGAAACTTGATTAAAAATTAGAAAATTCAGTAAATATATGTTGCACCTTGGATAAACCACCCCACATTACACATGCATTATAGACTTGACTTCCAGTTACAGGTTAGTTGGTAGAGGATGACCTAATAGAAGGCAAAACTACTGAAAGAAATTTATGTCATAGGGAATGCACACATGAAATGATAATGAAACTAAGCATTTTTCTTGCCTTTTCTTCCAATTTCTGGTTATTTAGAGATGTATAGGGCTCCTCCATCATAGGTTTTTGTCATGGTGCCCTGGGTTACTCTATCTCTGAAACATTAAAACTAGCCAAGGAAACTTTTGAAACCAGTAACAAAAATCATTCTTTCTTCCATTTAGGTTATGTCTTTGTCCTAGCCACAGAAAGTATATCAGAGGTAGATCAAAGGTGGCTTTACTTGATTTAGTTGACTAGTGATTAAAATTTTATTTTTATTTATTAATTTTTTAAATTTATTTTTTATTAGGTATTTTCCTCGTTTAAATTTTCAATGCTATCCCAAAAGTGCTATCCCACTTCTGTGTTTGCTAGGCCCTGGCATAGTCTCACAAGGGACAGCTATATCTGGGTCCTTTCAGCAAAATCTTGCTAGTGTATGCAATGGTGTCAGCGTTTGGAAGCTGATTATGGGATGGATCCCTGCATATGGCAATCACTAGATGGTCCATCCTTTCGTCACAGCTCCAAATTTTGTCTCTGTAACTCCTTCCAAGGCTGTTTTGTTCCCATTTCTAAGAAGGGGCAAAGTGTCCACACTTTGGTCTTCGTTCTTCTTGAGTTTCGTGCATTTAGCAAATTGTATCTTATATCTTGGATATCCTAAGTTTCTGGGCTAATATCCACTTATCAGTGAGTACATATTGTGCGAGTTCCTTTGTGATTGTGTTACCTCACTCAGGATGATGCCCTCCAGGTCAATCCATTTGCCTAGGAATTTCATAAATTCATTTTTTTAATAGCTGATTAGTATTCCATTGTGTAAAGGTACAACATTTTCTGTATCCATTCCTCTGTTGAGGGACATCTGGGTTCTTTCCACCTTCTGGCTATTGTAGATAAGGCTGTTATGAACATAGTGGAGCATGTGTCCTTTTTACCGGTTGGGACATCTTCTGGATATATGCCCAGGAGAGGTATTGCTGGATCCTCCGGTAGTACTATGTCCACTTTTCTGAGGAACAGCCAGACTGATTTCCAGAGTGGTTGTACAAGCTTGCAACCCCACCAACAATGGAGGAGTGTTCCTCTTTCTCCACATACTCGCCAGCATCTGCTGTCACCTGAATTTTTGATCTTAGCCTTTCTGACTGGTGTGAAGTGGAATCTCAGGGCTGTTTTGATTTATTTTCCCTGATGATTAAAGATGTTGAACATTTTTTCAGGTGCTTCTCAACCATTCGGCATTCCTCAGGTGAGAATTCTTTGTTCAGGTCTGAGTGTCATTTTTTAATGGGGTTATTTGATTTTCTGGAGTCCACCTTCTTGAGTTCTTTATATATATTGGATATTAATCCCCTATCCGATTTGGGTTAGGTAAAGATCCTTTCCCAATCTGTTGGTTGCCTGTTTGTCTTATTGACGGTGTCTTTTGTTTTGCAGAAGCTTTGCAATTTTATAAGGTCCCATTTATCGATTCTCGATCTTACAGCACAAGCCATTGCTGTTCTATTCAGGAATTTTCCCCCTGTACCCATATCTTCGAGGCTTTTCCCTACTTTCTCCTGTATAAGTTTCAGTGTCTCTGGTTTTATTTGGAGTTCCTTAATCCACTTAGATTTGACCTTAGTACAAGGAGACAGAATTGGATCAATTCGCATTTTTCTACATGATAACCGCCAGTTGTGCCAGCACCATTTGTTGAAAATGTTGTCTTTTTTCCACTGAATGGTTTTAGCTCCCTTGTGCAAGATCAAGTGACCATAGGAGTGTGGGTTCATCTCTGGGTTTTCAATTCTGTTCCATTGGTCTATTTTTCTGTCACAATACCAATATCATGCAGTTTTTATCACAATTGCTCTGTAGTACAGCTTTAGGTCCAGCATGGTGATTCCACCAGAGTTTCTTTTATCCTTGAGAAGAGTTTTTGCTATCCTAGGTTTTTTGTTATTCCAGATGAATCTGCTGATTGCCCTTTCTAATTCGTTGAAGAATTGAGTTAGAATTTTGATGGGTATTGCATTGAATCTGTAGATTGCTTTTGGCAAGATAGCCAATAAAATTTTATTTTATTCCAAGAAATTCATTTTGAATTTGTGTATTTAAGATTGTAAAAATGGACCAGAGCTATTATATAAAAGGTTCATGATTTTTAGTATTAAACGTTTAATTCAATTTGATTTAATTATGTATTCCCACCCACTTCCAAAAAATCATACAGAGAGAACTCTGTAAAGTTTCCTGTCTAAATTTTCTCATTGGTTATTATTTGGCAGCACTAAGGTTATAGTAGTGTAGGGATGTTATTTACCCTTCTGCAATTCATCAATGTTAGTTAGATTTCTCCTGTTTCATTTGAGGTCATTCATGCATTTAATATGTGTGTACATAAATTATGTTATACACACACACATACATATATACACACTCATAAAAACATACACACACACATACACACACTCATACACACACACATACACACACATACACACACACACACACACATACACACATACACACACATTCACATATTTAGATTCATATGACCACTACAGCAGTGAGGACTAAAAACAACTTTTAATTATAAGAATTGTTTGCATATCCTTGCCAACTGTATTAATTTTCAGACAACTTTCTCATTTTTAATTCAGAGCAAAACCGATAGTGTTTCTTTCTTCTTAGACTTGGAATTTAAAGAATGTTATAGAAATGGACTGTTGTAGTATGTGATGCTTTTTACTGCTTTTTCATCCAGTGTAATTCCTTAGAGACTCATCTCAGTGGCAGAGAACTTTTCTTTCATAGTACTGGTATGAGCATGAAAGACTCCTTAACTAAACTTAAGTAAATCAAATGATAATCTCATTTTTACCAGATATGCTTAATAGAAAATGAGCAAAGCAAACTACAGCAAGCTTACTCTGGACATAAATTTTTATTATTTCCTGAGTATTTATGTATACATTCTTTTAAATGCCCAGAAAATATTTTATACCAACTTTTTATTTATATTTTTTTTGCATCAAAATTGGTATTTGCAAAATGAGAATGTTTAAACTTTGAGAAGGTTTGAACTAATCAATTAATTGATTAATTACCAGTCCAATATTAGTAATTCATTTAGTATCATTTAAACACTTTGCTGACCTTAGATGCTTAAATGTTTTTTATTTGTAAAAGTTTTATAAGGTCTAAAGTATAAGCATTTGAGGTAATTCCTATAGTGAACGGTGGTGTAATTTAACTTTCTATTTATGCTTGTTAATGCTGAAGCAACATTTATTGCCTTTTCTTGGCTGCATCTCTCAAACTTGCAAAGCAGTCAAGTGATCATAAATGGGTTTATACTACTGAATTACTCTCTTCTCAATCTCTGTTGTCCTCATCTTGACTTTAGTTTCACAGAAGCCTTAGGATTAGCAAGCGTGATTCTTGTCACTGTACTCTTATTTTCCATGACGATTTCAGTTATTTTATGGCCTATGACTTTACACATGGATTATAGAATAAGCTTATCTAAGCTTATCGGTATTTAAAGAAAACATTTCAGTTAATTGGCAGGAACCCCATTAGGAGTCTAACTCAGTGAGTGACAGTTACTATGGGGAGACTTCAATAAAAGGCTAAGATGCATTTTTCAATTTATAAAGAACATACCATATTTTTATTACTTTCATGAGCATTTTATCCGTTTTTGCTTTCAATAATGTTCTATACATATTTTAAAGTCATTAAACATTTTTGTTTATTTTGAGATACTAGTAAATATATCTGATCTAAGATTATTAACGTTCTTAATTTTAAAATATAATTATTGTTAATGTATTTTGGATTTTATAACCTTTCCAAACCAAATTATTAGTTCTAGAAGTGTTTGTTGGGGAACTGAATTACAGTATTGACTATCATGTGTTTTTTTCAAAACAGACATGGGTATTGTTTCTTTGCTAATATAAGAGCTCTTATGTGTGTATATTTATTTGCTTCTTTATTACTGTTTGCCTGTAGTAGTCTGGTTTTTTTTTTAATCTTTTTTTTTACATTCCAGACTTTATTACCCTCCGGGTCCACCCTCTGACTTTTCCACATCCTTTACCTAATTCCCACCCCCCCCATCGCACTAAAACCCCTCTCTCCATGAGCCCTCTACTCCGTGGGGCCCCAAGTCTCTCCAGGCTTAGGTGCATCTTCTCTGACTAAGTACAAACTGGCAATATTCTGATGTATGTGTTCAGGGCCTCATATCAGCTGGTGTATGCTGCCTGGTTGGTAACTCAGTATCTGAGAAGTCTTAGGCATGCAGATTAGTTGAGACTCTGGTCTTCTATGGGGTCATCCTCTTACTCAGCTTCTTCCAGCTTTCCCCCAATTCAACCACAGTTGTCACCAGCTTCTGTCCATTTGTTTAGGTGAACATATCTGCATCTGAGTCTTTCAGCTGATTGTTGAGCCTTTTGAAGGTCAGTTATGATAGGCTCCTGTTTATAAGCACACCATAGCATCAGTAATACTGTCAGGCCTTGGGACATCCACCTGAGCTGGATCACAATTTGTGCCTATGTCTGGTCCTCCTTTTCCTCAGGTTCTTCTCCATTTGTGTTCCTACAGTTCTTTTAGACAGGAACAATTCTAGGTCAGAGTTTTTTGACTGTGGAATGACAAACCCATCCCTCCATATGATTCATGGTCTTTTACTGTAGGTGGACTCTAAAAGTTTTCTCTCCTCACTGTAGAGCATTTCATCTAAGGTCCCTCCCTCTGAGTCCTGAGCATCTCTCACCTCCCAGGTTTTTGATACATTCTAAAGGGTCCCCCACTTCCTAACTCCCAAATTTGCCTGTTTTGATATTTTCTGCTGACCCTCATGGCTTTAGTCCCCTTCCTTCTCTTAATACCTGCTTATGTTCCCTCTTCCCCTCTCTGTTGGCTTTCCCACTCAGGTCCCTCCCTCTATCCTCACCTTCTGTGATTGCTTTTTTTTTTAGATGGCACATAAACGATTTATTGATAGATTTAGACCCATAGATAGATGCAATAGAGATAACAAAATAATCACATAACTAATTGCTTTTTGTATCAATTCCCTTTATTAGCCCACCATCTGCATTTTTCTTCAGATGCCCTCTTGTATCTTAGTCTGCATCCTATCAGAAGAAACACATCTATAAAGCAATCTCAAAACATTTTTGGTGGAAATGATACCTTACAACCCTGACATTGCGAATCTCCACATACTTCATTGTGGACTCTTTCCCTGCATTTTTTTTTTAATTTGGTAAATGAATTTGGTAAATTAATTACAAAATTTAATTTTGTAAATTCCTCATTTACATTTCCAGTGCTATCTAAAAAGTGGGATTGAGGAATTGTTACTTGCACCTTCGTCCTTTTTACCTTCTTGAGTTCTGTGGATTGTATCCTGGGCATTCTGTATGTTTTTGGCTAATATCCAATTATTAGTGAGTTCATACCATGCATATCCTTTTGGGTCTGAGTTACCTCATTCAGGATGATACTATCTAGATCCATGCATTTTTCTGCAAAACTCATGATATTCTCATTCTTAATAGTTGAGTAGTATTTCATTTTATAAATGGATTACATTTTCTGCATCCATTCTTTCTTCTAAGACATGGTACACTGAATCTAGTAGAAGAGAAAATGCTAAAGTGCCTCATACTCATTGGCAAAGGGGGATATTTCCTAAACAGAACTCCAATGGCTCAGGCCCTAAGATCATGAGTTGATAAATGGGACTTCATGAAACTGCAAAGCTTCTGTAAGGCAAAGGATATAGGGAACAGGGCAAATCAGTTACCTACAGATTGGGAAAAAGTCTTTACTAACCCCAAACCAGATAGAGGGTTAGTATTCAAAATATATAATTAACTCAAGGAGCTAACTAACAACAAACCAAACAACTCAACCCAATTAAAAAAAAAAAAAAACAGGATATAGAACTAAACAGAGAATTTACAACGGAAGAATCTTGAATGACTGAGAAGCATTTAAAGAAATGTTCAAAATCTTTAGTCATCAGGAAAATGGAAATCAAAACGACCCTGACTTTCCACCTTACACAAACCAATATCTCAGGTGACAACACATGTTGGTTATGATGTGGAGAAAGAGGAACACCGACTTCCATTGCTGGTGGGATTACAAACTGGTAAAATCACTCTGGAAATCAATATGGAGGTTCCTCAGATAATTGGAAATAAATCTACCTGAAGTCTCAGCTTTTCCACTCTTGTGCATATGCCAAAAGGTGTACCACCATGCTACAGGAGCACACGTTCCACTATCTTCATAGAAGCCTTATTTGTTATAGCCAGAAGCTGGAAAAAACCCAGATGTTCTAATCTATTAGCTTCAAATTCGGGTTTACAGCTTTGAGTGACTAGATGAATTATGTAATGAGAATTGGCATTTTACTTTATTACTAATATTTGGGAAAGGACTTTTCCTTTATTTTAGAAATGACGTTAGCTAAAAGTTTTCTTCTTTCATTAAATACATTTTATTAAGTGGAAATAGCTCTGCTCCATCTTCAAGTAGCCAAGTACTTTTACTTTGAAGAAGAGCTGGTTTTTCAGATGTCCTGCTATGGAAACTGTTAACATCACATGGTTTGGTTCCTTAGAATATTCACCTGGGAAGTTACATTTGCGTGTCATTTTTAGGGAAGAATTGTATTACTTGAAAGTGAGTATCCTTTTTTATATATACTGATAGAGTCTGTTTGCTAATATTGCGGGGGAAATTTTTTCGTTTATGAGAGACATTGGTCTCTAATTACTTTGCTACTTTTTCTGGCCTCTGGATTTTATTGATATTGGAGTTTACACTGAATTTATAGAACTTTCCTCCCTCCCTCCCTCCCTCCCTCCCTCCCTCCCTCCCTCCCTCCCTCCCTCCCTCCCTTCCTTCCTCCCTCCCTCCCTCCCTCCCTTCCTCCCTCTCTCCCTCCCTCCCTCATTCTCTCTCTCTCTCTCTCTCTCTCTCTCTCTCTCTCTCTCTCTCTCTCTCTCTCTCTCTCTCTCTCTCTCTCTCTCTCTCTCTCTGTAAGAATCTATACAGTTATTAGTGGTGACCAAGCCTTTTCTGGGAAAGTTGCAGGAGGGTAATGCAAATGGTTCTCCTTATGGCAAAGCATGAGGAATTGGTTTCCCACAAGACCTGTGTGGATTTTTGTACAAAATATCCTGGCCTTTCCAGAGGGAATACTTGGTCTGCTTTTGTCTTGCGTTTCCATTCCCATTGTTTTGGCTTTGCTATTAGCATTTTCTTTCACTTTGTCTGTGATAGATGTTTCCCCAGATTCGGAAAAAGAAAGCTCCGACTGTGATTCATTCTTATTTGTCTCTGAGGATTGTATGAATGGAGCATATCACTAATCTTATGTTTGTTAATCATGATAATGTGGTTGAGTCAACACTGGGGCATGGTCTGGGTACATTAGCTAATTTACAATGTTCTCTCCGGATTTGTTCTTGGTTCTGACAGCAATTTGCACACATAACAGCTAGATGATTATCAAAAAAGTAAGAAAGACTTGCTGGCTCTTTGATTCCAAGACTTATCAGAGACATTCAGAGGTCAGCCAAGCAAGAAGAGCAATTAACTCAGGTTACTAATTTGCTGAAATGCCTTGGCCTTAGAGGAATTGGGTCTTATGATTAGAATATGGGAAGACACTACTTATCAATAATTAAATTAGAATTTATTTGGCATATAGTCAATCACCTCTCTATACTGTACCCAAAATTGTTATCAACCCAGGTCACTTGGTTATGTACCAATGTGCTGGGTTTGATATTAACTGCTTGCTGAGGATGTATTTCTTCTCTCCTGATACAGATCATGGGTTAACAGAAAACCATAAGGTATTGAGAAGAAAGAAGGGAAAACATACAGTATGCACATTGTTGTTAAACTAGAAAGTTCTTAAAAGAGATTGTATGTGAGAAAATGAGGAAATAAAGGTAAAACTTTTCCAACTGTGAAAAAACAAATGTATAAATAAAGATAACCTGAGCTGACTCAATGCCAGAGTGTGTGAACTGCACTTCTCCAAGTCTTCTTTCAAAGATTCCACATGACCTTTTTTGATTTCAAACATAGCTGAAGTTAGATTTAGCCAATTTATTTCATATTCTTAAAGATGGAGATTGGTTTAGGATTTCTTAAGTTACAAGTTGAATTTCATTAATGCTTACCTGGCTATTCATCTTGATTTTTTTCATATTTACTTAGGTCTAGTAGGTTGTTATACTTTTGTCAGTCTAGGTAGAGGTTTAGAAATTTCAATGTCTTCTTATGGACATAGCTTTTAATTCTAATTTCCATTCTTATTTTCATATATAATAATCTTATGGTCTTTGTCCTTCATCATTTTTTCATTATTTTCCTTTGATTTCATTTGGACTTCATTTTATAAAGTGTTTACTAAGGAGTCTTTGTAGTATTTATTTAAAACTGTGCCATAATTGCTTGGTTGGAGATTGTCTTAGTTAAGGTTTTACTGCAGGGAACAGACACCATCAGCAAGACAACTCTTATAAAGGGCAACAATTAATTGGGGCTAGCTTACAGGTTCAGAGGTTCAGTCTATTATCATCAAGGCATGGCAGTATCAGGCAGGCATTGGGCTGGAGGAGCTGAGAGTTCCACCGCCTGTTCTGAAAGCACCTAGGAGAAGACTGGCTTCTAGGCATCTAGTACAAGGGTCTTAAAGCCCACGCCCACAGTGACACACCTACTCCAACAAGGCCACACCTACTCTAACAAGGCCACAACTCCTAATACTGCCACTCCCTAGGCCAAGCATATTCAAACGACCACAGAGTTGTAGATCAGTTTATCAGTGTTGCCCACAAACTGATGTGATATTGCCTATAACCCCAGCATTAAGAATACAGAGGGGCAACGATGAGCTTAAGTATGTTTTGTTCTACAAGAAAATTGAGGTGAGCCTAAGCTTCATTAGATCATGTATGTAAAACAAAAATATCCATCTCCTAGTTCTTTGAGCTGGGAATCTTTGTTTTTCTCTATTGCTATTAACTTTAGATTTGGTCTTTTCATTCGGTCCTGAATTTTCTTGATGTTTTGGATTAGGAGTATTTTATGTTTTGAATTTTCTTTGACAGTTGTGCCAATCTCTTCTACTGTATCTTCTACACCTGAGATTCTCTCGTCTATCTCTTGTCTTCTGTGTGTAATACTTAAATCTGTAATTCCTGACCTCTTTTCTAGGTTTTCCATTTCTAGGTTTGATTCCATTTGAGTTTTCTTGATTGTTTCTACTTCTACCCTTAGGTCTTAGATTGCTTTATTCAATTTCTTCACCTGTTTGCCTGTGTTTTCCTGTATTTCTTTCAGTGAGTTATTGGGATTCTCCTTAAAGGACCCTATTACCTTCATTGGACAGGATTTTAGGGCAGATCCTTGATTTTCAGGTGTGTTGGTGTATTCAGGGCTTGTTTGGTGGGAGAACTGGATTCTGATGATTCTCATGTGTTTTGGCTTCTGGTGCTTATGGTCTTGAGCTCACCATCTGGTTATCCCTGGTGTTTGTTGGTCTGAATGAGGGTATGGAGTCTGCCTTTTTTGTACCTGGTTGCTTCAGGTGCCCTGGTAGGCCTGTGGCCCTGACTGTAACTGACCACCTGTGGGGCCTTCCAACTGGGCGCACTTCACAGAGGCAGAAAAACTGCTGATCTGTTGCCCTGGCTGCAATAACAAACTACAACTTTGTTAATCTTGTACTTATTTTTTTCCCTGATATTTATCTAGAGGTGCTACTAATTGCTTGAAAAAAAAATGCTCAAATTCTTGCTTACCCTTGTCATGTTTTGATGTTCAGTTGTATCAGAATGCATTTTATTTATGTAAACTCTTGATTGTTTAGAACATATTGAAGATTATACTTCCAATGGGTAATATAGTTTCTTTTTTATGGCCAATAGTGATTTATTTGTCTCTGATTATTTTGTTTCCTCTAATATTTATGTTACATGATACTGGTACCTAAACTCATTTTTTTAAAATTATTTTCTTTGTATTTGTTCATGGAAGAAGGCATTGATACTAGAACCACATGCATGCTAGTAAATTGATCTACCATTGATCTATATTGCCAGCCCCCTTGCTCTATTTACATATATGTCAATATAGTATATTTTTCCCTAATCCTCTAAATTTCAACCAGTCAAAATGACAAAATTTGGATTGAGTTCATTTATAACAGAACATATCTAATTTACACTGTTTTTCTGCTCAGAACCTCAGAAATTTTACTGTTGTCTTTAGATGACATACATACAAGGGACCTATCACTAATAATATCTAATATTTTATTATATTCATGTTTCCTATTGTATGTGTTATCACTTTTATTTCTGTTCTTGTTTTGTTTATTTGTTGAGTTTTTGTTCTTTCTTTGCAGTTACACCCTTTTAAAAACACTTATTAGATTTTAAAGATTTTGCAAGTATCATTTTTCAGATTGTTTCACATATTAAAATGTACATTTGGCTTATAATAACTTATTCTCCACTATGAATAATTGTAGAATTCTCCTACCTTCTCTCCTCATTTTTCCCCAAATTTTAAGATTTTTAAACCAGTTAGTACTATGAATTTTATGATAATAATATAATATGAAACACTTGTAATGAATAATAGTCTCTTTTATGAGTAACATTATCTTTCTATTGTTTTTATTTCAATTTCTCCTAGAATAATATAGTTAATTCTCTTATTCTTTGCCTGAGAAAGACTTAACAAACATCACAGTTTTGTTGTATATGGATGTTGTTGATTGTTAGTGTTTACCTTTCAAAACAGGGAAAGTTTCTCCCATTCTTTCCTTCTGATTTTGATCATTTCCAAAGAGAAATTCATTACATTCTTCTAAAAGTAAGTAATAATTTATACTAGAATCCTTTAATGATTTTTTCTCCCTTTCTTGGCATAATTAACTATGTTATGACTAGCCGTATACTTTCATAAATTTCTGGCATGGTACGTTCTCATTATTTTTATACCTTCAGCTTTCTGTCTTTTGCCATATTTGTGTAGTGTTCAGTCTTCATTTACGCAATAATGAATAAATAGTCTCCATACTCTCTTAGTCCCCTCTCTATGAGACTGTGATATTAGGAACATGTGAGTTTTTGATTCATTGTTTAACCTTTAATTCTTGTCTACAGTTTCATGAAGCTTTTCATTGTCTATTTTCATTGATTATTTCATTTTATATTTCTTTTCTTCACAGTGTATTGATCTCTCTGACTTCATCTTTCTGATTATGTACAATATGCCTGTCACTACTCTGTTAAGCCAGTCTACTGGCCATTTGGTAGTTCTGTCACTTTTTCAGTTCTATATATTTATTTTCTTTGACTGCCTTTTTGACTTATTTATTAGTTTGATCATTTCCTGTTCTGCCTTATTTTTAGAAGCTGGAATGCTCTCACAAAACCTTTTTGTTAGGACCTTGAAGAAATGGACTCCTATGGCTTGACATCCATTCTGAGGACTGTTCTTTTGAAATCTAGGACCTATATATTCTTTTTCTACACTGCAAGACAATGCATAACTACCACTGCCTTGGTCTTCTTCGTGGTGCTCAAAGTTAACCTTAGTTTATATTGCTCATGCAGCATTTTAGAATTTTATTAGAATGTCATTCACTTACACTGTCCACAGTATTTAGATCGATCATTTGAAGGAATTGTGGGGAATAGGCCTAATTTTCTTATTTGTATAAAACTCATTTATAATAAAATACAACATATAAAAAAAGGCAGGGATTTCTTATAGTGGCTACGGAGTTGAGTAAAAAAAAAAAAAAAAAAAGTTTCATTTTCTCCCTGAAGGACTTTATGAACTATACTCATAAGGAAAATATCTTTGGGTCATATCAAGTCACATGGACTACTGTAGGCAATAGTACAAGAATATCACAGTATTATCCCAGAGAAACAAGAAGGTAGAATCAGCTCTGATTATTACATAAAACTTTTAATGCTTAACAAATCTTCCTTTTAGAAGTAAAATTATTAATTATATTTGAAATCTGAGACATGAAAGAATAGTGTTTTAGACGTTTTTATAAGTCTTGATTTTTTTGTGTTTTGCAAATTGTATCTTGTATCTTGGATATTCTAAGTTTTTATAGTTGTTTTTTTGGGGCTTCTAGTGTATTTTTAGAAGCTGTTGGTAGGAGTTCCTCTATGAAGGTAGTGAATCTGTGGGATTTCCTTGATTCAACAGGCCAAGTGTGGAGCATTCTTTGTTGAGAATGTCTCTATTCTATTGGTCTTTGGGTAAGTCTATGAGACATTTTCTTGGTTAATGATTGATATGTGAGGGCCCATCACTGTGGGTAATCTCATCAGTAGTCGGGTAAAAAAGTCGTCTACACATATAAAAGGGAGGCTTTTAGGCTGTATTTTAAAAAGGTAGCTGAGCAAGCCATGGGACAGATAGTGATGTAAATAAAAATGTCCCCTATAGACTCATATATATGAATATTAGGTCACCGGAAAGTGGCAGTGAGTTTAAATACTAGAATGAATATGAGAATGTGTGGTTTCAGAGGAGGAAGTGGATGTGTCAACAAGGTGGGGCTTTGAGTTTTCAAGAACCCATATAATGTTTGAAATGTTAGTCATGGGTCTTTGATGAAGACTTTGGTCCTCAGTACAGTGCTCATAGATAGTACAATATACACTCTGAAAAGTGAATGGTCCCTGTGGGTTTTAATCAATGAGTCTATCGATTGACAGTTTTTTTTTATGCAAGGGGTGAGAAACTCGGTAAGGTCTTTTGGAACTACTCTTGGAAGTTTTTATTATCTTATTCCCTTCCTGTGTTTATTAAGGAATTTAGAGGTTTTTTTTTTTTTAATTGATTTTCAGTTCTTATTAGGCTTTAGTTTATTTTTTAGCGTTTTACTGTTTTGCTAGTTACATCCATTTTCTATGAATTTCATTATATTTTATATTATATTTTACTTTCCAATTATCTTAATAATTCCTCCCCTACAAGAACCAGACTGATTCCAACAAAACTTTTCCTCCAAACTTCCCTTCTCTTCTCCCCTTTGTTACAACTCATTCAAATCAATTCTGTTCCCCATAAACTCTTGGACATGGGGCTACCACTATAGCATGGCCAACCTATCACCTTCAAAGTCCAAACCTTTAATAAAAACTGACTCTCCATCCCTCATCAACTATCCCTGCCTTCTCAAATAAAGATGAGATATAGTGAGACCCTCCCACTCCTTGATGGAAGGCAGACTGGCTTGATTTTGTACACACAGACCCAGTTTCTCAATGACCTCTGTAACTTACAAGATTGTCACACTTTCTTCCTTGAGAGTTCCTAAGAATCACCTCCTGCACTTCTTACCTCTTTCTGTGAGTATGTGTGTATGAATGTGTGTGCCTATATTATAGATGTGCCCTTTTACATACCAGCCAACACATAGTGGGGTTTTGCAATCAACTGCTGTTCCTATCCCACAAAAGAAAATATAACTTAATGCAGACTTGCTGTGACTAAGTACCAGATAGAAATTGGAGATGTCTAGAATTCTT